>NC_141910.1:56228257-56531287 GCF_057802395.1 Ceratotherium simum simum | reverse complement strand
AAGCACTATAAACAGAATTTGAACTCTAGTAGGTTTGTTTTTTCGGTGGTATGGGTTAACTCTTATTTAACTACTTTTTATGTAATTAAGGATTTAGAAAATAAATAAATATATTTAGGATAATGGGAGCCATATTTCTTTGTGGAAAAGGAGGTTACATATATGGAAAGATGAAAGATTAGGGCAAAAGAAAGTAAAATGATGGGAAAAGACATACCATGCAAACACTAGTTTAAAAAAAAAACATTGAAGTAGCTATATTAATAACAGACAAAGAAGACTCTGAACAAGGACAATTATCAGGGATAAAGAGGAATACTACATAATGATAAAAAGTTCAATTCACCATGAAGACATAACAATCTTAAATGTTTATGCAACTAACAATAGAGCTTCACGATAGAGGGAGCAAAACTGACAGAACTGAAAGGAGAAATAGACAAATCCACAGTTATGGTTGGGGAGTCCAACACTCCTCTCTTAGCAATTGAAACAAGCAGACAGAAAATCAGCAAGGATATAGAAGACCTGAACAACATGAGCAACCAATGCGACCTAACTGACATTTATAGAACCCCCCACCCAATGACAACAGGATGCACAATTTTTTCAGGTCGACATAAAACATTAACCAAGATAGATCATATGCTAGGTAACAAAACAAACCAGAATAAATTTAAAAGAATTAAAACCATACAGAGTCTGTTCTTTGACACCACAAAATTAAGTGAGAAATCAATAATACAAAATCTAGGAAATCCCAAATACTTGAAAATTAAACAATATACATTTATTTATTTATTTATTTAGTGAGAAAGATTAGCCCTGAGCTAACATCTGATGCCAATCCTCCTCTTTTTGCTGAGGGAAGATTGGCCCTGGGCTGACACCGTGCCCATCTTCCTCTACTTTATATGGGACGCCGCCACAGCATGGCTTGACAAGCAGTGCATAGGCCTACGCCGGGGATCCAAACCTGCGAACTCCAGGCTGCCGAAGCAGAGCACGTGAACTTAACCACTACACCACCGGGCCAGCCCCAACAATACACGTTTAAATAATCCAGGAGTCAAAGAAGAAGTTTCAAGGTAAAGTAGAAAATACTTTGAAAGGAAAATACACCATATCAAAATGTGTGAGATGCACCTAAAGCAGTGCTTATTAATTTTTAACATTAAATGTTTATATTAGAAAAGAAAAAAGTCTCAAACCAATAATCTAATCTTTCAGTTTAAGAAACTAAGCAGAAAACAAGCAGAAGAAAGGAAATAAACTTAGCAGAAATCAGAAAACTGAAAGAGAAAGACACAAAAAATAGGAAAAAAATCCATGAAACCAAAAACTAGTTTTTTGAAAAAATGAATAAAAACAGATTGACTGACCAAGAAAGAAAAAAAAGAGAAGACACGAATTGCCAACATCAGGAACAAAAGAGGGGATATCACTACAGATACAACAGAGATTAAAAGCTAACAAAGACTAGTACGCTTGTCTCAAAAGGACTCAGGAACCAACTTGAAAATGTTGGTTTTCCAACTTAAAAGTCCAACTTAAAAAGGCCAGAGATGGGACCATTTTAGCAGCAATAAGCATAATAATTGCAATGCATTGAAATATATCAAATATGTTTAAATTTATGAATTCATAATGATACCAAGAAAACTAACTCATCGTCTTTGCGTAGGGAGATCATTCATTTCTAAAACTGGTTAAGAAAGGTAAAGAATCAAGCATTAATCCTATCTGTCCTATATGACTTGCACTATTGGATAACCAGATAATAGACAAAGCAATAATAAATGAATAAGGAGTGATTTCATTAGAACTCACCATTTTGCAAACTCTAATGAGTTAAGATATCTAGGCATTGAGTATCAACCACTGCTGACATCACAAAAAAGAACGATAACCAGACACTATGTGCCTCCTAACAGAAGAACACACTCTCACTTATGAAGTAGTTTTGCAGAAAATAATAATAAAATAAAACCACACTCTGATTAAGCCTCTTGAAATCAGCACTGTCCAATAGAAATATAATGCAAACCACATAAGTATTTAAGTTTTCTAGTAAGCACATTACAAAAAGTAAAAAGAACTAGGTGGAAATTATCTTTTAATAAATTTAATTTAACCCAATATATCCAAAATATTCATTTCAATACACAATCAATATAAAAACTATTAATGAGATAGTTCACGCCATTTTTGTAATAAATCTTTAAAATAGTGTGCATTTTACACTTATAGTGTATCTCAACTCAGACTAGCCACCTTTCAAGTGCTCAGTAGCCACATGTGGTTAGTGGCTACCATATTGGACAGCACAGCTCCAGACCCAAGTACCAATTTTGGGGAAATATAGAGGACAAATGAACATGTGAGCCTCACCATAGGGATTCAATCAGCAAAATCCAGACTGTGGGAAATTCAACAGGTCAAAACCTGGTGTCTTCAACAAATTAGTGACAAGGAAAAAGAGATTGAGGAAGAATTTGTAGATTAAAAGATTTAAAAGACAAAAAAGGCAGGAAAAACTTAAACGTAGTGCTTAGAAATACACACAGGTGATAAAATTATAAGAAAAGCCAAAAACATTATTACCATAAATGTTAGGATAGTGATTACATTTGGGGAGAAAAAGAGGGTTTTAATTGGAATGGAGCACATGTAGAGCTTCTGGATTGGCTGACAACGTGTTCTTTTCTTTATCTGGGTGGAGGTTATATCTTATAATAATAGTTCATCATAAGCTATGCATTTGTTTTAAGCAGTTTTCCATATCTGTTATATTTTATAATAAAAAGGTATAAATTCAATAAATAAATAAATATTTGAGGGAAAAATTTGACATGATCAGGTATTAATTTCCTAAACTTCACAGTACCCCATGCCATCCCCAAACTTACCACCTCCATCTGTACCCTCTAGTCTGGTCTTCAAGAATAAAATATCCTTACTCTTGCTCAAGACCAACACTCCCACCTATGTTCCTGATTTCATCCCCTCCAATCTTTTCTGGAATCTTGATCCATTAATTATCACCTCTCTTTCCCATGTCTTCAACCTCCACCTTTCTATTGAGGCAATACAGGATAGTGATAAATAACTGGACTATTGTGCCAGAATCCCAGGGTTCAAATTCTGGTTCAGCTCTTTACTAGTTGCCAGCCATGCAACAATCTCTCAGTGATTAACCTTCCTCATCAGTGAAATGAGGAAAACAGTATCTACTTCATAGGGTTGTTGTGAGGAGTAAATGAGTTAATACACGTAAGCCCTGAGAAAATCCAGTACATTTTCAATACACGTTAGCTGCTATCACCACCTTCACCACAGCTACCATCATCTCATCCCTTCAGTATATAAACATGCTCAGTCTTTTCACTTTCATCAAAATCCTCTCCTCAATCCTGTGTACCTCTCTAGTTCTACTCTCCTTCCTTTTTTCCTGCAAACAACAAAGATCACCAAATTGTCTTATCTACTAGCAACGTTTTAGTACCTATTTCATTGGCCTCCGCTGGAGCATTTGATACTGTTGTCCACATTAAATATAAAACTCTCTCCTCCCTGAGTTCTGTAACACCACTCTTTTGGCTGTCCTGCTTTTGAGGAGGTATGATCAGTCTCCTTTGTAAGATGTCCTCTACTGCTGCTGAAACATTACTGTTCCTCTATGTACCATTTTCATTCTGCTTCGAAGCACAGCCTAAGTGGTCTGAATCACACTCATGGTTTGAATGACACCTATGACAGCTAACCCCAAAAGTCTCTAGCTCTAAACTCTCCCAAGCTTTAGATATATCTATCTAAATGTCTGCTGGGCCTGGATGCCAAAATGTTCAGTACTGCATTCACACCAGATTTGCTACTCTTTCCTGTTCATTCTGTTAATGAACTACAAATCTACCGGATTACCCAGGCAGAAACCTAAGAGCAATTCCAGGCTCCTCCTTTACCCTAATCCCCAAAATCCAATCACTTAGTCCTGATGATTTTACCTCTACATTTTCTAGAAACTGTCCCTTTCTCACCATCCCTACCACAACTTCCCTAGCGCAGGCCTGCAGCAGCTCTCACTTGGAATACAAAAAAGGCATATTGTTAACCTCTCACGCTACTTTTTTCTTTACTTTGCTTCAAAATAAAGCAAACTAGAAGTGCCCATAGATGCCTGAAATTAACATGTTTGTTTCTATGCTTTTGTTATACTATTCCCTCTGCCTGGAATATTCTTCCCCAATTTTTTATTGCATTCCTTCATTTTTTGACACGCTGTTAAGATATCATATCCACCAAAAAAACCTTTCATGAATTCCTAGGAGGGTGAAGTTCCCTTTCTCTAGGCTACAATAGCACCTCAGCTAAACCATTATCATTGTACGTTACCATTGTACTAAAAATTTTTTTCTGTTAACATGTCTTCTACCGAATAGTTATCTCTAAGGGCAGGAACTGTTTTACTTAGCTTTGTAACTCCAGTGCCTAATACAGACTTGGCATAGGGTAGGTAGTCAACATATCTTGTTGAAAGGAAGTATTTTCCATTTTGTATATTCTTATCAAATTAATATTTCTAAAATTCCATTTTCATCATGTTATGGTGCTATTTAAAAACATTCAAGGACTGTCACATGATAAAGTACAAATATCTTTAGCCTGGTCCTCCATAACAAGACCCCAAAATACCCATACAGCTTTATCTTCCACCATACTTCCTTATTATGTATCTTTAATTCTAGTCTACTCACAGTCTTCCAAACCAACTTTTTGATCCCAAACCATCAGAACCCATAAAAATGTTGGCCTTTTAAATTCAGTACTTACTTAGCAACTCACTAGCAATTAATCTATAATGCTGTAAGATATTTAAAACACTGTTGTAATGGATACCTGAATGGAATGATCACATTCCTAACTTCCATATCTCCAGTAGATGAGTAGTAGGGGAAAGACCAAGATAACTTTTTGTTTAACTTATAAAAGACATCACAGATGTAAAACAAACATTGAACTTTTTTCTGCTTTATTCACCTTTTTTCCTCTAGTCTAGCCTGCCTTCATCTTTATTGGCCTGAAGCTCATCAGGGATGAGGGAGGAAGAAAGGAATTAGCTAGTATAGGACTTCTTTCTCTGAAGCTATGCTTCTTCTATTTATCAAAACACTAACCTGAAAAAGTTCTAGACAGCTAGAACTCCAGAGAGAAATAGAAATTCCAGTAAGAAAATCGGGGTGTCTTATGACCTTTGGTATGTGGCCTTTTAGACCTGCCACATTAGCTATTAATGGTAGGACCATTACCTAAAGTGGTCCTACACAGACCAATCATTTCTGTTTCTGGAATAAGAGATGCTGTCAGGAAAACAGTTGGCATTACTAGAAGTCAACGAAAGGAGAAAGCTTGACTCCATCACCTCCAAGCACTCTGAGGACAACTGATGCTCCTAAAGCAGGGGAAAGCCATCAGGGCAAAATCTTCCAAAGAACACTTTAATTCCCTCTGGGATCTTGTATCTAATGTACCGGCCTAATGAAGGGAAATGAGGTTAGGAGGGCAAAGGTGGGAGCAAACAAAACGAGTACGTGTTAATATTCAAAAATCTCAAAATCATTTGTAAAAATAATCTAAAAAGAAAGGCATTCTTGCTAAGAGACTTCTATTAGAATAACCAACCAAGTTACAAAGTTTCAGGGTTGGTTGTTAAAAGAATAGAGAATGATATTAAAGTAGCCAACATTCATTCAACTTTGTATTTATTATTTCTATTCTATACAATTATGTCAGGTGATCTGGCTGGACGGTTCCATCAGGGAATCCCCAGTGTTATTATCTTTAGCCTTTTTCCAGTTAGGCTGATGTTATTTCCCAGGGAAGGCTCTAATACTCTCCTATCTGGAAGTTCTTACCCTATGTTCTGAAAGCAGCTTTTTAGTCCCCCACTCTTAAATATGAGCAGATAGCAAGGAATTACCAAACATTTGAGAAAAAGCTGTAATACTCAACAGCGGCCAAAACAAACAGCAGTTCGGAGGAAAGTCTACGCAGGGAGAAGAAAAACTACGAAAGAAAAAATAATTATTAATATCCACAGAGGAGCTGATTTTACATCCAGAAAACAAGAACAGAATGATACTTTAAAAAAATCAAGAGAACAAAAACATCTCTTAAAAAATTAAATATAGAAATAAAAATTGGGAAGGAAATAGAGTTTAGAGGATAGTCTCGGACAGCCAATATCTGAATAACAGTGGTTCTAGAAATGGAGAATGGAGAAAACAAAGGTGAGCACATCATAAAGAAATAACTCAGGAAAACTTCCCAGAACTGAAAGACATGAGTTTCTAGAGTGAGGAGGCCCCCAGAGTCTAGCAAAGACACCCACCCAGACATGTCTGTGAAATTCCAGAACATCAGAGAAAAAGTGAAGTTCTAAAGGCTTTAGGAAAGGAAAACAAAACCAGGAAAATGGGTCAAGAATCAGAATAGCATTGGACTTCTCAACAGCAACACAGGATATAAGTGACAGTAAGAAGAGACAGGTGAGGGATGGTAGTGAAGGGAGGTCCCAAGACCACGGCTATGCAAGACCTCAGTACACGCCACGGCAAAATTAGAAAAGGTCAGAATGCTCCCGGAGAAACGTCCTCAAGAAGATGGAATGCTAGAATACCTTATATGTTTGAAGATATTAAAAAAAGAGAGTTGGATTGCTGGGGATGAATTTAGGGACAAACTAGCAATTAATACTTAGAAAACTAGGCAAATAACAACAAAGACTATTATTAACAAAAAATTGTACGGGAAAGGAAAACTACTCACAGTATACTAAATAGCTCAGCTGTCAATAGTTTTTACATAGTCACAATAATGCAAACACTGAATAATGATCTAACAAAAATTATAACCCACTGGGAGGATGAGAAAACAAGAAGTGTGGGTGTGTTTTAGGGACCAGTGTGACTATTCCCTTCCATGGTGGGAAATTAAAAGATAATGGTCGGGGCCGGCCCGGTGGCGCAAGCGGTTAAGTGCGCGCGCTCCGCTGCGGCGGCCCGGGGTTCGCTGGTTCGGATCCCGGGCGCACACCGACGCACTGCTTGGCAAGCCATGCTGTGGCGGCGTCCCATATAAAGTGGAGGAAGATGGGCACAGATGTTAGCCCAGGGCCGTCTTCCTCAGCAAAAAAAAGAGGAGGATTGGCGGATGTTAGCACAGGGCTGACCTCCTCACAAAAAAAAAAAAAAAAAAAAGATAATGGCAAGGGCCGGCCCCGTGGCTTAGCGGTTAAGTGCCACGGCTCCGCTACTGGCGGCCGGGGTTCGGATCTCGGGCACGCACAGACGCACCGCTTCTCCGTCCATGCTGAGGCTGCGTCCCACATACAGCAACTAGAAGGATGTGCAACTATGACATACAACTATCTACTGAGGCTTTGGGGAAACAAAAAAGGAGGAGGATTGGCAATAGATGTTAGCTCAGAGCTGGTTTTCCTCAGCAAAAAGAGGAGGATTAGCATGGATGTTAGCTCAGGGCTGATCTTCCTCACACACACACAAAAAAAGATAATGGCAAAAACTGGAAAATAAAAAAGTAGCCATGTAAGAATATTATTTAGAAATACAGAGATGCATACCAAAATAATTAGTTACAAGTGTTGAAAATAATTGGCTCTAGGGAGATTTTCTTTTTCAGGGGAGGAAGGGAAGTCAGGGGATTGCTGGTTTTTATAACAAGCCTTCTAGAACTACTTTATTCTTTTTTTTTTTTTTTGGTGAGGAAGATCGGCTCTAAGCTAACATCCGTTGCCAATCTTCCTCTTTTTGCTTGAGGAAGATTGTTCCTGAGCTAACATCTGTGCCAATCTTCCTCTATTTTGTACATGGGATGCCACCGCAGCATGGCTTGACAAGTGGGTATAGGTCTGTACCCAGGATCCAAACCTGCGAACCCCAGGCCACCAAAGCGGAGCACGCGAACTTAACCACTACGCCACTGGGCCAGCCCCAGAACTACTTTATTCTTTAAACCACATACATGCATTTCCAATTTATGAATACATACATTTTAAAGCAAGATATAAAATAATTCCATTGATGTATATTAAAAAAAAACCAAATCATTTTTATGGATACATACAAATATAATAGTTCTAAGAATTAGAGTAGTAACGATTAAAACTTACTCAACACTTACTCTGTGCCTAGTCCCGTTCTAAGTGCTTTACACGTGTTAACTCAAGACATAATCCTCACAGTAACCACCGTGGGCTTGGAGCTATCATCATCCCCATCTTACAGATAAACTGACGTCAGAGAGGTGAAATAACTTGCTGCATGTCACACAGCCAAGAAGGGACACAACTAGGATTCAAACTCAGTCAGTCTGGCTTCAGCACCCATACTGCTATCTCCTCAACTAACACATTAAAAACACAGACAGGTAAGATGTTCATCCAAGTCATGAGAGTGGCTCCCTCTGGGGAAGAAAAGAAAAGAAATGGGACTGGGAAGGGGTGGAAAGGGGACTTCAACCTTATCCAGAATTTTTTTTTAATTTCTCTTTATTGATACTTTTTTTTATTGATGTCATAATAGTTTATAACATCGTGAAATTTTAGTTGAACATTATTTGTGAGTCACTGTATAAATGCATCCCTTCCCCCCTTACGCCCACTCCCCAACCCCCTTGCCCCTGGTAACCACCAAACTGTTCTGTGTATTGGTTTATCTTCCACTTAGGAGTGAAATCATATGGTGTTTGTCTTTCTCTCTCTGGCTTATTTCACTTAACATAATACCCTCCAGGTCCATCCACGTTGTTGCAAATGGGATGATGGTCTTTTTTTATGGCTGAGTAGTATTCCGTTGTATACATATACTACATCTTCTTTATCCAGTCATCAGTTGAGGGACACGGGTTGCTTCCACTTCTTGGCTATAGTGAATAATGCTGCAATGAACATAGGGGTGCATAAGCCTCTTTGGATTGTTGATTTCAGGTTTGTTGGATAGATACGGGGGTTAGATTCAGAGGTGGAATAGCTGGATCATAAGGTATTTCTATTTTTAATTTTTTGAGGAATCTCCATACTGTTTTCCATAGTGGCTGCACTAGTTTGCATTCCCACCAGCAATGAATTAGGGCTCCGGTTTCTCCGCAACCTCTCCAAGATTTGTTGTTTTTTGTCTTGGTGATTACAGCCATTCTAACGGCTGTAAGGTGATATCTTAGCATAGTTTTGATTTGCATTTCCCTGATGATTAGTGATGTTGAATATCAGAATTTTTTTCTTCTTTAGAAAAAGAACTAAAACAATTATGACATACTGTTAACATTTAATTCTGGATGGTGGGAATATGCACATTGTATTACTTTCTGTAGTATTCTACAGTTTAACAAATGTTTATTAATAGGGGAGAAAAACCTGAATAAGGGCAAATGAATTTATCATTCACCTTAATGGTAGACTGGTTAAGAATCCAAGCTCTGGGGCCGGCCCAGTGGCGTAGTGGTTAAATTCGAGCGCTCCACTTCAGCAGCCTGGGGTTCGCAGGTTCGGATCCCGGGCGCAGACATACACAACTTTGATCAAGCCAGGCTGTGGCAGGCATCCCACATATAAAGTAGAGGAAGATGGGCATGGATGTTAGCCCAGGGCCAATCTTCCTCAGCAAAAAGAGGAGGATTGGCAACAGATGTTAGCTTAGAATCTCAGCTAACCCTCATTAGTTGTGTAACCTTGGGCAAGTTGCTTAACCAACTCTCTATTTCAGTTTCCTGTTCTGTCAAGCGGAACCAACAACAGTACTTACCTCATATAGATGCTGTGATAATTAAACGGTTAATTCTTAAACTAGTACCTAGCACTCAGATGTTTGCTGCAACTACTACTACCGTACTTATTGTCATCCCAGCATTGGCCACTACTGGATAACATCTTGTTTACTCTTTGTCCACTAGACTACAAGCTCCAAGAGAATCAGGACCTTGCTGTCCTGTCCTCAGCCATAACTCCAGTGAAAAGAACTCTGCTTGGCAAGTGGCAGTCGCTCAAATAAATCTGTTAAATAAATGTTGACCTGTGGAGATAGGGAACTGCTTGTACTTTCCCCTGCAGCTGTCATGCTATTTCACTTCTCAGTCTATGCTTCTGTTGTTCCTTCTGCCTCAAAGGCCTTTCCCATCTTGATGCCACAGCTCAGGCATCAGGTTTCCCAGGAAGGCTTCCTTGAGGTTGAGCTACATGCTCCTCTTCTGCATACCTATAGTGCCTTATGCATAAGTCACACGTAACACATGCCATATTATACTGAAATATGTTTGTGTGTCTGTCTACCTCCATGAGAAGCAGTCAAGCATAGTGATTAAGAGCATCAACTCAAGCCAGATTGCCTGCATTTGAATCCTGGCTGCATGACCCTAGGTAAATTACTTTATGTCTCAGTTTCCTGGCCTATAAAATGAGGATAATAATAACACCTATCTCATAAGGTTCTCATAGGATTAAAAGAGTTTATATTTGTATTTATAAAGCACTCAGAACAGTCCCTAGCCCTAGTAAATGTGATGTGTTAAATGATATTACAAAAATTTCATTGCAGACAGACACAATGTTTCGCCCATGTTTACATTCCTCCAAATCGATGACTATTACACTAGTCCAAACAAAAGGATTAGTGCCCAAACTAAGTCAGCTGCAATAAAGATGGAGAAGGGGTGATGGATATGAAACATGCTTAGAGGGAAAAATATCAACAGAACATGCTGCGTGATTAGAATGAGACGCACCATAAAGAAGATAAAATTTAGGATGACAGGATATGGATACTTGATGGATATGGATCTATCCAATAAGATGAGGAATATTAAAAAAACAAAAGGAAAAAGGAGAGTTCTTGACAAATTTTTAACAAAATGCTTCATTCAATGCATAAAGAGAAGAACACTTTAAAAAAAATGTGAACCCTGATCAAATATGACAAAAATCTGGCACATTACATCTAAAATAATTTAAGCTCCATGAAGACAGGCCTTTTTGTGTTTTGTTTGCTGCTTTATTTCTAGCACCTGCAACAGTTCCTGGCACATAGTAGGCACTCATATATATTTGTTGAACCAATGGAAGGATGATTTAGGTAAATTTCAGCTTTCTAGGTCAATTAAGCCAAGAATTAAATAAGCATCTACTATGTGTCCAGCATTGTTTTAAATTCCTACAGGGAATCCCCTTTCCCACATGAATAAATTACTAAATTTGCATAATATTAGTAATTTATTATGTTACACAGTACAAAATACAGCTAAATCCTGAGGAGGAAAGATACAGTAAGGGGGATTTGTTGGTGTAGAATCTAAGTCCAGCCCTGAAAGATGTGCAAGATTTCAACAAGATAAAGATACACCAGGGTGACAGGTATGAATAAAGTGATATGACGTAATACAAAAGGTCACAAGAAACTAAGAAAGTTTTGGGACTAGACTCCAGAAAAGCCAGATGCAGGCAAAGGGCAAATAAAATGCCAACTCTCTCTGAAACCCTTCCTCATGTTCCCCATTCCTAAACAGAATTAATTGGCTCCCTTCCTAGAACTCTGAACAACACTGTGTTCCTTCTGTTACAGCCCTTATCCCACTGCATCAATACTACTGGTATATGCATCAACCTCCCCTAGCAGACTATAAGCTACTTCAGGACAGAGAATATGTCATCTGGGTATTAACATATGCCTAGCATAGTGCCTAGGATGAAACAGACACATGATTGTGTGGGTAAGAGAGGGAATTTATATTTGAAAAAATAGCCAGTAGATAACTTTGCAGGTGTTGGGGCATAGAGAGAAAATGAAGTAGATATTTAAAGATTAGTCTCTCGCTTTACTGTAGTTTTCAGTCCAATGGAAACTAAAACTGGATAAATAAACCCAACTTCATCTCCAGAGTCCTAAAAATTTGGAGGCTCAAATGCAATTATAAACTCCTCATCTAAACATTCAGATAAAATTTTTTAAAATCTGTTTCCCAGGTTTATCATTACCAGTCTTTTGATATACACAATCAAAAGTAAAAATTATATAATCTGAAAAATCAAGAAAAACAAAAAGTCTTACTCAAACTCAACCATTTCCTTTTTATTGTGATTCAAAAAAAAAAAAAGGAAACTGAGGAAGATTAGTATACTCATCTTGGGACATGAAAAGGCAGACAACAGAAAAATGGGCAATCTAAAGCTAAGAGCATTCTATTCACTTGAAGCAACAAGCCCCTCAAAATTCTAGTATGAAATCTCTCTCCATATTTAAATTCTATGTACTGTTCAAAGTATGCTGATAACTACCCATTCAAAGAGAAAACACTATAAAATAAGTGAACCATACTACCTGATCATCTATTGTAGCACAGTCTTCAACAAATGTCAGAAGTAATCCATTTGCTTCTACACAACATATTTTAGACAATGAACTTAAAGCCACAATTTCTCAACAGAAAAACTTTTAGCTAAAAAATACTGAGGGCTACCAAAATCTAAAAGAATCACATACGATTTTGGGGGTACATAATAAACATCAATATGCCCTAGCTACAAAATAGATAAATTCAGCTAGAAAAGTAGCACTGCATTTGCAGCTGACAATAAGCATAATTAAGCTCAAGAAAGACATGTTTTTCTTGTCATCTTTATTCAAGTATTTCACAGCAGTTATATTACAAATTACAGTAAATGTTCAAAATTCCAGAATTCAAAAATTAAATAATTTACTTCAAACTAATGTAAAATGAAGTCAAATGCAAAACATCAATTTAACACAATTCTAAATTAAACTACAAACCCAAAATAGACCATAGTTGATGAAGTCTACTTAATCTACAAAGTAGACATACATGACTGAAACTAAAGAAGACTCCCAAATGTACAAAATACAAAAGATTCAAGCCCAAATTCAAGCTTACAATGTGATTACAAATAATAATTATAATAATAATGGCATTCAGCTACGGGACCTGACACTGAAGATACCTACTGAATAGCACCATAGCTGAACCAACTTAATAAAAAAATGGGAACATTTTATCACCCCACTCCCTAAAAATAAAATCCAGTAAACCTACAAATACATTGGCATATGAGAAAAATCAAGTCATGAAAGGACATAAAACAAAACAAAAACATTAATCACAGGTGAAGATTCAAGCTCAAAAACACAATTAACTCCACAGCCATCAGTTTCAACCTTAGTGCGGTTCCATCATCTTCAAAAAGCTCCCATGGTCCCCACAGTTGAGCATTAACTACTGTTGGGCTGTGCCGTGATGCATACTTCACTGATCTGAGAGCAAGGTTTTACACAGGAGCTTATCATTTATAATGCTCATAATAGGAAATAAGAACAGAGGTCAATTTGTACATACTTTTGCCAATGCTATACAGCAAAAATTAAGAACAGAAACGTAAACAAAATTGAGTCCACTTGGATAATTTCACAAGCTGCTTTAAACTATAGAACCCTCAGATACCTGGAAAATAAGCAAAACTGGTATAGTGTGTTTCTCTTTGAGGGGAAAGGAGGCCGGAGGAGGTGGTACAATTTCAGCTCATTTTTCTCCCCTTAGCATTAGATTGGCTTTCTCTTTAAGACCTAAACTGTTCAAAGTGGCAGTTCCTATCATACTGAGGTTGCGTCCTATTTCTCCATTTATATCAAGGTTAAAATTAAAAATCTTGATCTTTTGGAAGCATTTTAATGCTAAACATAAATAAATTTCCCTTGTCAAACTCACTGATGGCTAAAATATTAACTTGTACAAATTTAGTAACCTACTAAGAACATGTGCGTTTTTTTTTTTCCTTTCACAAGTGCTGCTGTTACTTGAACAGAATGCTTCTGAATTAGAGTAACTGGAATAAATATTTAAAAAAAAATAGTGCAGCAAGAACCTGAGACTTGCAAAAAACCCTTTTACCAGAAACTTGCTACAAAAAATCTGCTACATCTTATTTCATCAAATCTTTAAATTCTGTAACAATTTCCATCAAAATACAAAATGCTAATGTATTAGACAGTAAAATAGTCTGAACTGGTATGATGGTAATAAATACTAAAGAAAGCATGAAAATCCTCCCAATAATCAAATTAGAGGTTTCAAATAACCTCCCCTTTAAAATGGTTCATCGTTAATCGCACTTGCCCACCTTAAAAATACAGTGTGTCTACATGGGTAGCATCTTGAATTATACGACTGACTATTATGAAAACTTCATAGATTAGGTATAAAGAAAACAAGTGGCATTTAAAAAAAAATTACGCTAGATAGAAGGTGTAAAACCTTAATGTAAATGCAAAGAAGCACTTAGGATTACTGCAGTAGCCTATGGCCAGTGTGCTTTCTGCGCTGGCTGCCGGCACACTACAACAGCTAGAGACGAGGAGACAGGTACCTTAGCTTCAGCATGTAAACGGTAGCAAAGTGATTACAGGACTCTGTAAACACTGTTGGTAACTAAAATACAAAAAGCTGAGGTAGCTCAATATCTCTGCAGTAGTCCAAGATCATTTGCTCTAATTAAACCCAAACTACACGTGTTGCATATATTGGAAAGACACACCTGCAGCTAACGGCTATAAGGAATAAAGATATCAAGCCAAGTTGTCAAAATTTTCTACTTTTTTGTTTAAAAATCATCTGATAAAAAATGTCACTGCACTCCCTTTGCCTCTTTGCAACTGCCTAGACTGTGTCTCCAAATTTGTAGAAAGTTATTGTAAAACTAGTAACCCATAATTAATTGTAGATAAGTACTATTCACAGAAATCACTCAATAAGATCCAAAATGGGTTCCAATCAAAATGAATAGTTGTGAAAGTAACCTTATGGTAAGGGATTTAAACATTAATACTGTTATTCAAGGACCATACCAGAGCTCACTTGCAACTATGCATATAGAAAATGAATTTTATGGAGCTTCTGACTAATTTCTCTCTTTTCTGTCCATTTGGCAAGTCCTGGCTTTAAAACAAAACAGTAACAATTTACTATACATGAAAATCATTCTTCTCTGGGAACTCAAACATGAATAACTATTCAATTGCCACTGACAAAAGAAAAGAATGCCGCTATTTATTTTCTGGTCATCATTGTCAACAATACCAAAAAGTGTGGGTTTTTTGGTGGACTGTCTATTATTATTTGTTGTTGTTGTTTTACTACATGTTTCTTACACAGAAACAGACCATATAGGAAAACTTACCATTTTAGTATATTATGTGGCTTAACAAGTGTCTTGATTGAGTTCTGAAAACAAAATAGGCATTTAATACCAAAACACTGGTTGCCTCCTAATGACACAGAGTATCAAAACATTTTCAACGTTGTGACCAAAGAAAACATTCTATTTTGTTTGCTACAAACAAGCCCATCCTTTTGTTTAGCCTTATCTTCCTCAAATGAATAAAAAGGCACATGAAAGGCAGTTCTAAAGAGCCTAATCTAATTTCATCCAGTTTCTTCAGTTTCCCACCAGAATATACCAGAGCCAACTCTAAAACAGATTTCAGTCCATTACCCAGAGGAAAAAAATAAAAACAAATATGATAAAAGGGGGAGAAAGGAAGGAAAAAAAACCAAAACAAAACAGGTTGTCCACTTGAAACAATTCAACACAGTTAGAACTGCCCCATCCAGTTTCCTTGTGTTTGCTGGTCTGCTCCCTAAGAGAGAAGTCTCCAAAAGAGAGTGCACAAAAAGAGGAGCAGAAGTGAGAGCAGTGTCTGTAGCACCAAAATCTCCAATCTGTGGGGTTGTATTTTTTATTTGCAGAAAATACAACATGTTTCTGAAGTTCTGTTTGGTTCTTGTAGGCTGGTTGGTTTCAGGTACCTGAGACAATAGCACCAAATTCAACAGAGAGAAATGAGTGAGAGAGCACTTTACACCAAGGCTCTGCACATAATTGGTGCAATCTGAAATCGAATGGCTCAGAAGACTGCTCTGTCAGGAGCAGATTGGAGAGGATAAACCACTCATCTTGAAAAGTTCATAGGAATGTCTCAAACATATGAACTGTTCTTTCCATCTCCTGTAAGGGGAAAAAAAAGTGCATGTTATCTATTAAAGAAAAGACAAAAGTATTATGGGAAAATTAATTTTAAATTAACTTTTTAGAGAAAGCATTCTACATACAAGTTAAGCTTTAAATATACTCCTGATTATAATACCATAGCTACTCTGTAAGATTATACGCTGTAGACACTTCCAAATGCCTCCTATTTTATATTTAGGCTAATGAGGATGATGCTAGTAACACTCAATGAGCATTTACTATGCCAGATATTGTACTAAGAAACTTCGGTATATAAATAATTTGTCCGCTAATAAATAGCAGAGTCAGGATTTGAACAGCCTCACTCCAAAGCCTGAGCCCTTCCTTACTGATTATACTCAACTGACTTCCAAAGCAAAATGAATGTATTCAGTATAGTAAAACTTGCACCAAAAGTAGAATGCGCCCTGTTCCCACTGCTCTTCACTCCAATTAGAGCTGAAACAAAAAAGAAAGATTAAAAAAAAAAAGCCAGGGGGTCGGCCCAGTGGTGTAGTGGTTAAGTTTGCGTGCCCTGCTTTGGCAGCCCAGGGTTCACAGGTTTGGATCCCGAGCACGGACCTACACACCGATCATCCAGCCATGCTGTGGTGGCATCCCATAGACAAGATAGAGGAAGACTGGCATAGATGTTAGCTCAGGGACAATATTCCTCACCAAAAAAAAAACAAACAAACCCAGAAGGAGTTGCTGCCATCACCACCACCAGGAATGCTACTCACTGGTGATTCTACTACAGATCCCGTCCCTCCCTAAATGAGGCCCTTAGATTCCACGGTTCCAAGTCCCATACTGAAAGATGTTTCACTGCTGAAGAGTATTCAATCCATTCAAGCTAATCAAATGTCAACCATGTGAACAAATTCTAGAATAAAAAAACAAGAACTCTACCCCACACATTCATTCATATAGCAAATGTCAAGACACTTCATTTTCCTTTCCCCCTTTAAACACCTCTGAAGAAATTACATTTTACATCTCTGTAGAATAGGCAATACTAACATTATCATCTGATCAAAAAGTTCTATATATGATCAATCAAAATCACTCCTGCTAAATGCTTCATCATCTATTACTGAGTAGGAAAAAGTCAGGTTATGAAACAGAATATTCAATATGATCCCAATTTTTAAATATATATTCACAAACTTACACACATTACATACATCTACACATTTTTAAAGGATGGAAGATATTCCAAAAGATTAACACTGACTAGTTTCCTCTAGATGATGGGATATGGGTGATGTTTTTATTTTCTCATTTGTACTTTTCTGTTATTTCTATATATTTTATAATGACAGTAGAGATTTGTAAAAATGTGATTACAAAATAACTTTTAAAAAAGCTCTTTCGCTTTGATTCAAGTCCAATATTCCTTAATACACGTGAAAAATCACATCCTCTACATATAAATCTTTAATATACCAGAAATGATCCTTGAGAGCAAAGACTTTGTCTTATTCATTTTTTGCATCTCAAACACCTAACACAGTATCTGAAACTCTAGGTACTCAATATTTAATAACTAGACCACCAGATAAACAAACTGACAGGCAAACGAGCAAAGGGAATCTTAGGAAGTCACGTAGCCATTTACTGGGTAGATGAGGGATTACATTTGCTCAGATGACCTCAAAAAGCAGAAGTGTGGCTTAATGATGTAAATTATGTGAACAGAGATATAAGCTCATATTTATAAGGAAGAACTTTCTTATGGCCCAGAGTTGTCTAGGAAGGTAGTGGTTCACCTCTAAAGTTTCTAAGCAAAAAGACAACCACTCCTTCATGTGGCTATTTTACAGGACTAGGTCTGATGAAATGACATAACTTAAATTCTCTTCCAACCATTAACAGGGTGGCAAATAGGTCTCATTGCCCATGCCAACTCCTTTTAATCAGCAGTGGCTGCCTAAGAACTGTGAGGCCATTCAGTAAGCCCAAGTGATATGCTTAGTCAGTGATGTCAGTAGTCAGAAGAAAGGAGGGGAGAATTGTGACATGCTATTCTGTGTATTCGCCAACCCAGAATCATGAATTTCTGTATTCTGATAAACAAAGAATCCCAGATTACATCTGTCCTGAGACAAAACGGTACAGAGAGGCTTTATTCTTCAAACTATAACTCTTAATGATTTTTCTAATCTTAAATCTTCAAAACATTCTTCAGTTACTTGGTAGAAGATACAGACTAAAGCCTTTTTTTCCTCTTTTCTTTGGGACAAAAGTACATATTTGTTTATTCTACAGATGCACAAAGCACTTACCTCTACAAGTTGTGATTTGTCATAATCTTTACGATGACGATAGATGCACTGACTAAGAAGAGAATATAATCTCTCAAGCTGATCAACTGCCAGATTGTTGCTTTTATCTACCAATAAATCAAGCAATTTCTAAGAAAAATTAGAAGAAAAGAGAATAAAATGAAGTTTGATTTTATTGTTCAAAGTGAATCAGTTATATTCAAATGGCTAGGCAACAGACACCACAGGCTATGGTGTGACAGTGACACCTGAGTTTAGAAGATTCTAGGGTTTAGTTTATTACCAAGAGCATTCCCATATTTCTAAACCCCTCAAAACACCATAACTCTTTTTTACTAGACTCTCCAAAGCACTTATATTCCAAGGTTAAAGCAAGCGATTACCAAAACCAGTTTTATTCAATTGCCTACCAACATATTCAAATCTCTTTCTATTCATTTAAAACTGACTGGGAACAGCTAAACTTACCTTCAATCTCTCATGATCAACTATAAGAGGCTGCACAGGCTCAGACGGCTCTTCTGGAACCAGTTCCAGGCTTGTTGTTTTTGTCTGCTCTAAAATTAACTTACGATATTTCTTTACTTTAGAAGCACCTACAATTGAGGGAAAAAAAAAAATGCACTGCAGCAAGTAAAAGTTAAGAAAAATCAGGCTTAAACAACTACAAATTCTTTTACCCACCACAAATCCTTTTTGGAATAAGACTGTATTCTTTAAATGATAAATTTTGTTTTTTTGGTAAGAATAAGTAACCCAAATTAAAGAGAACTAAACCACAACTATGAAAGCCAGGTCATACTAGAATATGTATCATCTAATAAACCATAGCCACTAGAAGGAAGATAAATGCAATTTTCATCTCTAAGCACTAATTTATAAACAGCCTTCATTCTCTTTACAACAGCCATTATTTTAAAATTTGGAGCTTTCAAAACTGGAATGGAACCAACCTAGAAAAGCAGATACTAAGACAAAGTGAGGTCAACCTGTATACACAATGTAGAACGTTTTCCTCAACACTGCCTGAAATTTCTCATTTTTCTCTGTTACATTGCATAGAATTCTATTAGAAATTCATCTGGGGCCGGCCCCGTGGCTTAGCGGTTAAGTGCGCGTGCTCCACTACTGGCGGCCCAGGTTCGGATCCCGGGCGTGCACCGACGCACCGCTTCTCCGGCCATGCTGAGGCTGCGTCCCACATACAGCAACTAGAAGGATGTGCAACTATGACATACAACTATCTACTGGGGCTTTGGGGAAGGAAAAAAAAAAAAAAGGAGAATTGGCAATAGATGTTAGCTCAGAGCCAGTCTTCCTCAGCAAAAAGAGGAGGATTAGCACGAATGTTAGCTCAGGGCTGATCTCCCTCACCAAAAAAATAAATAAATAAAAGTTAAAAAAAAAAAAAGAAATTCATCTGGGTTATAACATTTTTTCTTAAAAATATAAACCCATTAAAAGTGCAACAGGGCTAGTGATCTTTCCTACCTTAGAGTGAATTAGTGTAATCTAATTGCTTTCCTCCCAATATCATGCTGAGACCAGCCACACTGAAAAACCAGAAATTTTGAGGTGGCTGAGCATGACCTGATAGCAGCAGGCACTCTGAGGAGTGGAGCAGGCAGGCAGACCTACCCGTGGAGCCTGTGCCCCGCTAGGTAGGAACACTCTAAGAGGAGGCCATGGGGAAGGAACACAAAGACAAACTGGGACGCTTTCAGAACTTTATACAGGATCTGGCCCATGTCAGGGACACTAAGGAGAACCTCCCTCCTCCCTCCTGCATTAGTCCTCATATTCCCAAGTCTTGAAACAATTCTTTCCCATCAACGCCTGCTATACAGATAAATAGCAAAAGAACCAAAATGTTGCCTTCAAAAACATATACCATGACATATCAGAGAAATTTTATATTTCAGACAGCCTTTACAGTGAAAGCCTTTATTTATATTCAATTAACATCTGCTAGGAGTTTTGTTAAGACCATATGAGGGGCCAGCCCCGTGGCCTAGTGGTTAAGTTCAGCGCGCTCCGCTTTGGCAGCCTGGGTTTGGTTCCTGGGCACAGACCTATACCACTCATTGGTGGCCATGATGTGGCAGTGACCCACATACAAAATAGAGGAAGACTGGCACAGATGTTAGCTCAGAGTGAATCTTCCTCCAGTAAAAAAAAAAAAAAAAACAAGAGGAAGATTGGCAACAGATGTTAGCTCAGGGCAAATCTTCCTCAGCAAAAAAAAAAAAAAAAAAAAAAAGACGATAGGATCCTCATTACTACATCCACGGACTTCTAGAGGCCTGAGAACTTGGATTAGGAACCACTGCACTAGGTTAACACTGCCCTGACAGTTACAAATGAAAACTGCAGGTAAAGCTTTTACACAACAAATCTCTTTAAAGCTTTTAGATCATCAACTGAACATTATATTAACTTAAACCCTTTCTGCAAGCTTCTAAAATCTCGTAGTAAAAAAGCATTGAAAAGAACTCCTCCTCCTGCACCCACTCTGCTTCATAACACAGACCTCTCCCTTTTTCCCACTCTGCCCCACTCATCACTCAACCCTAGCTTTAACAGATTTTATAAGGTCTGTCTATATGATAACCCAGAATAAATACTGCTCTTAAAGCTACTAAATATTGAAGGAAAAAAAATTCTGAACAGGTGGCATTTAAGAACAGTATATCTCTCTTTATCCATTAAAAGAATTCTAAGATTTTGAATAATACCTTCCTACTTCCTAATTCTGCTAGAGGGCTCAAAAAACTGGCAGCAGGGGCCGGCCCCGTGGCGTAGCGGTTAAGTGCGCACGCTCCACTGCTGGTGGCCCGGGTTCGGATCCCAGGCGCGCACTGACACACCGCTTGTCCGGCCATGCTGTGGTGGCGTCCCACAGAAAGTGGAGGAAGATCTGCATGGATGTTAGCTCAGGGCCAGTCTTCCTCGGCAAAAAGAGGAGGAATGGCAGATGTTAGCTCAGGGCTGATCTTCCTCGCAAAAAAAAAAAAAAAAAACCTGGCAGCAAAAAACTTTTCCCACCTAGCGCAAACCCCAGGCTAAAGCTACGTACACCACACAGTTTAGAGAGCACAAAACAATTTCAAGACAGCCTAGTATAAGGAAGGAAATGTATACTGAACAGGGTAGATCTCTAACTCACTACATCCCACTCTGGGCTAAAGAATAATGATAAACAAAACGGGGCTAACAACCCTCAACTCCCCCTTTCTGCTTCTCTTAAGAGAATCACATAGCCAGCCACAGGAAGTCAGGAGCTGGCAGAGTGCTCTGATTCTGTGAGAACAAGGTAAACTGGACAATGAGGGTTCTGCTGCTTTCCTCCACCACTGGCCTTACAAAGCAAGGAGCCTCTTAGACATCCCTTAGATTCAACTAACAATGATTGCCAGGAATGAATATACCTCAGTATGTGCCAGGTACCAGGAGAGACGATTGATATACATGATCTATTTCATCCCCACGGTGACAACATTCTCAAGTTTAATTTAGAAGATGAAAAATAGAGGTGGAGAATGTAAGTAACTAGCTCCAAGTCACATGATTATAATGAACAGGAGTGGTCATTTAATGTGGGTCTATATGACTCTTATATACCATGCTGCTATAGTATCCAAGTCTTCTCAGCCCATCCCCACCCCGCCCACCCCAGTAATTCTTGTTCGAATTCCAGCTTAACACCTGTGGATGTACTCAGCTTCCAGTCATAAATCCATTAGGACAGGGATGATAATCAGGTGGGAGGCAGAGGAGTAAGCAGCCAGGAAAGCACTGCATTCTGGACCACAAATCCTCTGAAACTTTCACCAAAATTTTGTATGCATGTGTATCCTTTCCTAGGGAAAGGGATGAAAACTTTAACAGATTCTCAAAGGGTTATCATTATTTATCAACTATTGTTACCGGGGAACAGACAAAATATGCAACTAACTATGGAGTTTAAACTTTCAGAAGAGATTTTAAAATATTAGCTCTACCTTCTTTATCCAGTTCTGCATCTTTAAGCTCCACATCAGGGCCAGGTTCTAACTTCTCATTATTGCTGCATTCCAGTGCCTCTAGTGTCTCAGGATCATCTCCATGATTTTCATTTGAAGTTTCTGGTTTTTCTTTTGACTGGTCCTCCAGAAGAATCTTTTGTTCAGAACTACATTTATCTCCACTACCACAGAAAGAAACTACTTCAGCTTTACCATTCTGACACTCCAGAACTGGTATTCCTTCAAAACTGTCAGTGGAAGCCTCACCATTTAGACAGCTTCCTTTAAGGAAAGGCTCTTGCCTAGATGTCTGTTCTGGATTTAGAGAACTGCTGCTGTTGACGAGTAGAGACTCATTTGAACTTTCCTCTTCAGTAGACGCAAAGTTCTCTTTTGTGCCCGCTCCATTGTTAAGCCTCTGCCCCTGGTCCATGTCCATGATGTCACAGGATGATTCATCATTGGTCATAGATAAGTCTCCAGTCTCTTCTCCATTTTCTTCATGGCAGTCAGTGCTTACCTCAAACTCTCCATTCTCTAGCAATTTCCTGTCCTCTGTATGGTTCTCATAGTCTGCAAATTTGGTGTCCTCTTCATCTTTTTTTAAATTATTGACTTTTCTTTTCTTAATAATTCCTTTACCCCACTGTGATCGCCGCCTCGATTTTCTCCGAACTCGAACTATTTTACAAGGAAGGAAAAAAGACATGTAGAACTTGGAGTGCAATACTTGTTTTACAAATGTTTATTAAATAAGACCCAAAAGAAAGTAAACCCATACCAGTGTAACACACAAACAGAAACTACTTAGCTCTTGACATCCATGCTGACTAATCCTTACAACCTACAAGTGGAATGGATATGAAGTCAGGGATGAACTCTGAAGAATGAAATTTTTAAAAAATTTATTTCATGTATGAGTTCACTCAGCATTAATTTTTTCTATTACCATAGATTCTACTTTGTAACTGTTCCTAATTCCTAACAGACAGAGGCCAAGCATATAATATACATATTTAGGGAATGACCACATTATAAGGCTGCATGGAAGGTTTAGGGTCACAGCCCTGGATTTCCATCAGGAAAGTGAGCACTTTGCCACCAAGATCACCCAACAGAAAGGCATGATCCAGTATATCAATAATCCCCACAAAGTAATCTCCAGTGCCTCCCCTTCCAGAAGAATGAATCACCCACAGTAACACAGTAAGTATGGTCATGGATAGAAGCCCTATGAAGGTTATACGGACAATTTGGTTAGCCAACTGTTAGACTCCTTTACCACAAACAGTTCACCTAGCAGGATCGATTTCTTGCAAAGCTGTCATTTGAAAATATGTAGAAAAATTACGCCCTCTGCTATCAAGGTGGCAAAGACAACATTAACAAAACATTTAAAATAAATATTTGGTCAGTTATATGAAAAGGGAGATCTACAAAAGTTGTAGGGACTATACTCGTAGATGCTAGAAACTATCATGAGCTTTATGAGTAGGCAGCTGGTACTTCCAGGTAACGATGGACCCTGGAACCTTTAATTTCCCATACATGTATCAAAGGTAGATGGTTATGCAAATCTACCCCCCAGTGTCCCTTAAATAAGCAAAAAGCTTTATTTTGCAATTTGGGACACTTGCATAAAGAAATTTAAATACAAAAGTTATTAAAGCAAACGAGTTAACCTATCATTTCTGGTATCTAACCCCAAATTCTAAATATTAGTTTGTTAAAAGCCATCAGAGTAAAAATAATTTATTTTTTCCAAGGCTATAAAAGTAATGTCAAGTCTGGCTTAATTTAAGAAAAGACAATACATATTTTTAATATGTTAAAGTTGAAAAACTTACTGGGCAAAGACATTGTAAAAAGAAAATACAAATATGAGATCACTAAGTATAGACTATTTAATCCACAGTTTAAAAATTGCATTTCAAAGACAAACAGAAGGTAATATAGTCTTATGACAACCCTTGTTTCTTATATTCCACCACTTAATAGGAACTTGTGATCTATCAACAGCATATGGTGTGTTTATGTACTTTTTTCATCCTTTCATCTTTAATCCTTATTGAGTCTCTGTAAAGACACCAAGATATTCACAAGAATGGACAAATTTTGTTATAAACATTACTCTTCTTTTTAAGACTAAATCTACTAAAGGCTTCTGAAATCATTTCCAAAATTCAAGTTATTTAGTCACTTGGCTCAAAATATATTTTGCCTTCAAAACTGTAATATCATTAGAATCATCTGTCCATTCCTTTTTCCCCTAAAATTTCAATTGTTACAATTTACAGTTACAGGGTAACTGGAGAAGAAATTTCTGTATTAGTCCACTGTTAAAAGCTGTACACAGGCTAAAGTGATGGACATTCATAAGCATTCCACTAACTACATGAAAAATTAATCCAGTCCACATCAAAAAGGAAAAAAACAAAATTCAGCTTGCTCTTTCTCTAAAAGTCATTCCTGACACCGTAACCTCGCTTATTCTCCAATCATGTAACCAAAAATACAAGAGGTTCCCCTTTTCTTTTCTCTCTAAGCCACGGACTCTAGAGCAGGAAGAGGCTGAACTCTGCTCCATCAAGGGCAAGCTCGGCCACCTGGCGTGCAGCACACTAAGCACAGGCTGGGAGCCCTACGAAAGCAAGCTCACTTCCAACCCCTTCCTCCTGGAAGGGACAGGGAGAATGTTCTTATCTGGGGGAGGTCCAACTCCAGATATTCCCCTCGCCCTCACAAAATTATTTCTGATGGGTAGTACAATTCTGGTAAAATAAGAGACATTGATCACACAAGCTCCACCAGAATAGGGATTTTTGTTTTAGTCACTGCTATATCTCCACAGCGCCTGGCATGTGGTAGAGTATATATTTATAGAACTAATCTTTAATATACTACTTCCTTTTTCAGGGGTGCTTTGTCTGAAAAGCCCATTTAGAGGCACAATCTTTAGACCCAAATTTTATAGCACCTCTGAGCTTGTTTCTAAAACTAAGACCTTAGGAAAACAACTCTCCCTTAGGGGCATTTACATTTATGATTTAAGTAAGTTAATGTAACACAGACAAATGATGAGTCACATATGCCATCTACTGGTAAGAGAAAACAAAACTCAAGTAACATTTTAATATTTAAAGGACTTTAAACTGCTTAAAGCCAATATTCAATGTGTTTTAGTTAGTAAATATCAGGTGCAGAGAATGTAAAGGATTTCAAGGTTTAAATTAGATTGCTCTGTTACATAATCCAGGTCATGATCTGAGATACAACTAGGCCAAATAGCTTTAATCAGTTTCATGGAACTAAATGCACCATTAAGTCCTTCAAATTTTCTCACATATGAATGCCACTTATCACAAAGAGGACAAGCTAAAAAAAAATGAGTATGGTTCATTCATTCAAATTCAATGCCATTGGTGAAAGAACATATTATGGCAGCTTTATTGACAGTTGGAGCAATATTATCACCTTTATAACAGAACAGCAGAATATATCTTGTAAGGATGGCTATCTTCAGTGAAACAAAAGAACTGTATTACAAAGATGCTATGTTTATTAACATTTGTCTTTTCAGAAATTTTATAGATCACTATGAATGAGGAAAAATGAAGAAAATCTAGAACACTGAATTTTCTCTCTCTAAATACATCTCACTTCAAACTAGATATAGAAGACTATACAGATTTTTCAAACTAAGCACAAAATATTCTGTCAGAAAAGTCAACTCTCTACTGTCAAATCAGCCACTCTCTTAAGCCGGAGTTTCCATTTCCCACCATAAAGAGAACATGCTGCACAGCATATGGCAAGGGGTGGGGCTGGAGGCAGGGGTGGATAAAGTCTATTGGCTGCACATCTCTATCCAAAACCCAAAGTTGAAAACTCAAAATATTCAAACTTAGTTCAATTATAACAGCAAGTACCGAATGGGGATAGAAAAGAGCAAACAAGGTTAAAGAAATACGTTTCTGAGTCAGCATCTTACCCCACAAGCTCTTCACCTCTGAAAACAGAGAAGATTAAAAGCGCTGTGGGAAAACAGCAGCTCTCTGGTTTGTGTACCCAATTCCTAACAAATCCGCATCATTCTCAGCGGTTCCCACTACTGGATAATGGGATCTCAAATACTCACACGCACATTTATTTGCAGAGTTGTGCCAGACATCCACTGGATTTCTTTGTTTGTGCCGAAATGCCTCTTCAACTCTAGTTTCTGTCTTCCGAGCTCCAGTACCATGAGGATTTATTTGTTCTGCTGTTACCGATAAGCCTGCAAGCAGAAGATAAGTAATACCTACTTAAATATTCCCAGCTACGTAAACCAACAAGGTTTAAAAAAAAATCTGAAATACAGAACTGAATTTTAAAGTCATTAATTATACTTGGACAGTTTGTAATTTGGATGAAAATAGTATCTTTTGTTTTAAGCTGGGAAAGAAACTAGAAATAAAATCATAAAAATAAAATAACCCAGCAGGCCATGCTTATACTTAATCCCCAAAGAGGCCCTATGTTTACTCATTTTAATTTGCAAAGGGACATATTTCACATTTTTATGACTGTGGCACAATAAGATTATATATTGTCTAAAAGTCATGATTTCTGCCATCTTAGAATGTACAAGTGTTTACTGGGCCACTAAATCCCATTCACATGAACTGTTACCATCTGATATTGGCTGTCTCTCACACCACTCTGCAGGAAGTTTGGTATTCCTTCATTGATCTTCATAAGAGGAATCATTCCATCTCAATCTTCTTCACTAGGTTTCCTTCTTCTATGTAGTCCTTAAATGTTGATGTTTCCCAGGGTTGTCTCAGGAGTCCTTTTCTTCTCACTTTAATCTACACCTTCCACCATGAAGTGTCATTCATGCCTTCAGCTTCTACTGCCATTATATAATTGTCAAATCTACATCTCTAGCCCAAACATCCCTTGAGGTTCTGACCCATATCTCCAACTGCCTATTTGATTTCTCCAACTAGATATCCTGAAGATAGGTCAAATTAAAGATAAGTAGTTTATCTTTACCTCAAAAAAATTTGTTTGTCATTATATATTCCCTATCTCTACTGGTGGAATTTGCAACTGCTAAGTCATTAAACCAGTAATGTGGCAGCCAATTTTGACTCTTCCTTCCTTTCACAATGCCCTCCACCCCTGTAGCCACATCTCTTACACTAATCCTATCTCCATTCCCACTTCACTAATTAAAACTCTGGATTACTCCAACAGCTTTTCTTCCCCCTACAGCTTTATTGAGGTACAACTTACATAACATAAAAATCACTCATTTTAAGCATACAACTAAATGATTTTCAGTAAATTTACAGAGCTATGCGATCACCACAGCAATCCAATTTTAGGTAACTATCCCAGGCAACCACTAATCTACTTTTTGTCTCTATAGACTTGCCTTTTGTGAGCAGTTAATATAAATGGAATTGTACAATATTTGGTCTTTTGTGACTGGATTCTTTCAATTAGCATAATGTTTCTGAAGTTCATCCATGTTGTACCATGATCAGTATTTTGTTCCTTTTTATGGCTGAGCAGCATGGCATTGTACGATATACCCTACTATGCTTACCCATTCACCAGCTGACAGTCACTTGGGTTGTTTCCAGTTTACTTGTTTAGTTGTTATGAATAATGCTGCTATGAACATTCATGTACAAGTCTTTATATGGGCATATGTTTTCATTTTTCTTGAGTAGATTCCTTGGAGTAAAATCACTGGGTCATATGGTAAACATTATGTTTAACTTTTTAGAAACTGCCAAACTGTTTTCCAAACTGGCTCCCAGCAGTGTTTTAACTGGTCTCTCATCTTCCTACCCTGCCACATTGAGACTCTGCTATTTCCTGGTGCCAAAGCACTCTACCAATTCATTCCATTTCTTAAAATACTTCAATGACTTCCACTGACTATGACCACGGTTCTTAAACTTTAGTGTATATAAAAACCACTTGAAGAGATAAAAACCACTTGAAGGGATTGTTCAAGTGCAGATTTCCCAGCCTTACTACTCTCAGAGAATCTAATTCATTAGGTGTAAGCTAATGTGGGTAATAGGCACACACATTTTGAAAAACACTGACTTACAGGATAAAGTCCAAGCTCCTTAGCATGGCATCAATTCATTCAAATATTTATAGAAAACCTGTTGTATACTAGACACAGTTCTAGGGACTGCAGTAGAGCTATGAACAAGACATTCACAGCACTTATATTCTAAATAAGGAAAAGAGAGATAACAAACAAACAAACAAAAAACACAAAATGCCAAGTGCTATGTGACCAGAGCCTATATTAGATTAGGTGGCTAGGGCAGGCCTCTCTAAGGAAGTAGAAGAAAAGCTTCTTCGTAATTTCAATGTCCTGGACCCAGCTCACCTCTTGAGCTCTATTTCCCACCATTCTGTACATCTTTAGCAATACCAAACAGTTTACAGTTCTTCTAATATACCACGTTATTTCACATCTCTGTGCCAATACATGCTATTGTTTGCTGTGCTTACAAATATCTCCTTCTCTGTCACTGCCTCCCTTCCCACACTCCACTAGAGACAACACTCCTATAATTCATTCCCCAAACTCTGAGCAAAATGCTGGGTTCACTACCAGGAGGTCTCTCCTCTGTGCTATAAACAAGCTTCTACCAGTGCATATACCACACTACTTGATTTGTTCTACATTTCTCTCTCTCTCCTACTAAAATGTGAGTTCCTCAAGGACAGGATATATTGAATGAACAAACCACGTCTGCTAATTCTGTGTTTATATTAATGAAATTGCACATAAACTTCAACAGGGAAAAAAAACAGTCTTCCTAAAAACTTTTAAAAAGTACCAGTATTGGATGTAAACTGATGAAAAATAAACCCTCTTCAGATATGAAAGCCCATTTAAATCTTTTAAGAGTAGAAATCGTTAATTAACAAAGATAGACTCCTGCAAAGGAAATTTCACTAAGAAGTACTTTATTTATGTAATTTGCACTGCTGCACTAAAACTTTCACACAAAGTTTTAAAACATCTTTGAGAACTTACACGACACATACTAGTATCAGAAATTAAGTAAAGGCTGTGCCTCAAAATACATTCTTTTCATAACACCAGAAACCCTAAAGACACACCATTCAATAACATTCAATGACTCTTGGTCTTCACTAGCAGGTTCATTTCTATAACTTACCTCTTTTTATTCTTGCTTCCTTAATTTCTTCACAGAGTTTATTAAATTCTGGATCCAACTCAGCTGCAATGATGGCATGTGCAGTATCCTTCAGAGTACAAGCCCGGTGCCTAATTATTTTATCTGTTAAAAAATTGGTATACATTTATCATACATACAAATGAAATAGCATTAACAAAGGGCATCTTAAAAAGACAAGTAAAAGAATACAAACATTTAAATAAAATTGTAATAGAATTTCTAGGTGATAAAGAAGTTCATTTAAATAATGAGTAAAAAATAAATATAATAAGCTACTTAATCAAGTTGATAATTCTCTGAGAACTGTACTTTTAGAATTTCAAAGTACTAAGCCTACGTAACAATTACCTCAAAGATATAAAGCTTTACTTTATATTTATGAAAACAAAAATGTATGATTTTTAATAAAAATTTTTTACAAGATTTAGAGGATATTCACCATATGCCCAGCACCAGACTTGCCATAGATGGATACTGAGAATTGAGAAACTCTTACATAATTTTCTCCAAAAGTGAAAAGAGGTCAAAACTGTGGTTAAGAATATAACACATCCTAAGTAAAAGTGACCTATTAAAAAACTATGACAGAAAACAAAACAGCAAAACACTCTAAGCTAAAGAATGCAAGATGGTATACAAATTATAGGTAGCCAGGAGAGAAGCACAGACATCCTTCATGGTAAACTACACCTAAAATTGGTACTAAAAGAAGAGTTTCTGCTTTACACTAATCCAGAAGTCCTCATTCATAAATAATAAAATGTAAACAGTGTCCCCTAGAGCTGTGCAACTCTGAGATATTAAAAGCCAAGTAAATATATCAAGGTCACTTATTTTACAACAATATCAAGAACTAGAACCCAAAGTCTCAAAATAACATCTGCTTTTTCATCTCAAGTAACGGCAAAAAGTACAGACAAAGATAAAGACATTTATAACTTTTCTTATTAGAAAGCCATAACAGTACACTGCGGAAATCTTACAAAAACAAACATGCAGCACTTAAAAGGCAACCACTAGTGTATTTCCTTCCAATACATTTTCTCTACACATTCATTCAGTAAATATTCATTGTCAACTGTAGCAGGAGCTGAGCCACGTGACAGCTACATAGCAGTGAACAAAACAGACAGGTCTCCACTTTCAAGGAGCTTTTCAGACTAATACAGGAAAGAGACATTAACCAAATAATCTCTCATACACACATTTAATACCTCCCCCTCCTATACCCCACCGCTGAAAATATCTGAATAATAACTATGATGAAAATCTACAGGGTATTGGTATGGGTGCCAATTTAGGTTGGGCAAGTGAGGAGAGGCCTTTCTGAAGAAGTAGCATTTAAGCTGAGACTTGAAGCATGCACTGGAGTAGCCACTGAAAGAGTAGGGAAAAACCAACGCAGGTTCAGAAAATACCATGTGAGAAAGTCCTGGAGTAAAAAGACCTTGGAGATTTCAAGAAACCAAAAGGTAGCCTGTGTGGTTAGAACAAAATAAGCAAGAGGTAAACGGGAGTCTGACCGTATTTAAAGAATTTTAGATTTTATCATAACAGCAATGAAAAGTCGTTGAAAAGATTTGAGCAGGGAAGTAACTTGTTTATTTTTATTTTTTTTAAAGATTTTATTTATTTATTTTCCCCCCAAAGCCCCAGTGGATAGTTGTATGTCACAGCTGCACATCCTTCTGGTTGCTATGTGTGGGACGCAGCCTCAGCATGGCTGAAGAGAAGCAGTGTGTTGGTGCGCGCCCGGGATCCGAACCCGGGCCGCCAGCAGCGGAGCGCACGCACTTAACCGCTAAGCCACGGGGCCAGCCCGGGAAGTAACAAGATTTAAATGAACATCTTTAAAAGATCATTTCTGGCTGTTATCTGAGGACTGGACTGAGGCGGTCAACAACGAAACCAGGCAGCATAATCAGAAGGCCCTTTTCTGAGTGAGAGAGGAGAGCAAATGGAACCAGGGTAACGTGGCAGTAGTGGTGAAGGAAGAGAAGAATACAGATCTGAAAGGTGTTGTCAATGACACAACTTGGTGATGAAGTAGGAGATTTGATAAGTATCAAGGATGATTCCCTAGCTTCTTGCATGAAAAATGGGGGGAGGAAAGTACCATTTATAAAGATGCAAAAAACTAGAGAATAAATAGACAGAAAAGAGGAAAAGAAGTTACAGATTAGTGCTCGAGTTTGATATGCTAAAAAATATCCAAATGGAGATATCATGCAGACAAACGCATATATGACTCAACAATTTATGACCAAAAAACCACAATGATTGTGTGATCTGCATTTATTATTTAACATACTGCACTTCCCTATGTCTTTTTTAAAAAACAGATCTATTATAATCAGACATGTAATAAACTGCACATATTTAAAGTATACATTTGGATACTTTTGACATAAGTACACATCCATATCATCATCACTATAATCAAGATAATAAATATATCCACTGTCACCAAAAGTGTCCTTGTGCTCCTCTGTATCCCTCCCTGCACCCTTTCCCACAACCCTCCATTCTCAGGCGACTACAGATCTGCTTTCTGTTACTACAGATTAGTTCATATTTTCTATAAGTATATATATGATATAGAGAATCATATATTCTATACATACAACATTATATATATATATATAATTCTAATATATTTATAAAAATATATATATACCTAAATGGAACTATAAAGAACGTATTCTTTTTTGGTCTGGGTTCTTTCACTCAGCATAATTATTTTGCGATTCACACCTATTGTTGCATGTATTGACACTTCATTCCTTTTTACTGCTGAGTAGTATTCCACTACAGAATATAACACACTTTGTTTATCCATTCACGTGTTGATGGACATTAGGGATGGTTCTGAGTTTTGGCTATTATAAACAACGTCATTATAAATATTCATGAACATGTCTTTGTACGGATTGTGTACTTTTTTATGATTCCATTTTACCTCCTTGTTGGTTTATTAGCTTTAACTATTTGCTCCACTATTGCTAGCCCTCTGCAAGCTTCATGGAATATTCCTTCTCTTTCTCTGCCCTGCACTAGTTTTCTCTCATGTATATGCTGATCAGCATTCAGCTGAAAACTGCAGGAGGATCTTCTGCATATCTCCAGAGTATTCCCTCCATGCAGCTTTCTTCTTTCTGATCCTCCGCCTGAGAACTCGACCCACTTTGGCCTCCTTACATTCCCAGCTCTGATTCTTCAAATACAGGGAGATGTCCAGGCGAGATGTCCAGGCTCTGCCTGGGTTCCTACTTCCTGTACCACAGTCGAAAAACTCTCCAGACAACTATAGTGCTCAACTTGTTAGTTTCTCATCTTCTGAGAATCACTTTCCTTCATTTTCTGATAGACAACCTTGAAAATTGGTTTTTCATACATTTTGTTCAGTTTTTTTTTTTTTCATTTTTTCAGGTGGGAGGGTAAATTCAGTCCCTTTTACTCCATCTTGGCCAAAATCAGAAATCTCCCCACAACTTTTAAATGTTTTTTGAAAACCAAACTTTAATGGCTGTGTAACAATCCAAAGAAGGATGTACCTTAATTTTTCAAAATTATTGCTCTATTGCTGGATGTTTTAAATTGCTTCCAATTTCAGATACTACAAACCAAAAAAATACGATGAACATCCTTAGAGGGCCGGCCCCGTGGCTTAGTGGTTAAGTGCGTGAGCTCCGCTACTGGCGGCTCGGCTTTGGATCCCGGGCGCGCACTGATGCACAGCTTCTCTGGCCATGCTGAGGCCGCGTCCCACATACAGCAACTAGAAGGATGTGCAGCTATGACATACAACTATCTACTGGGGCTTTGGGGGGAAAAAAAAAGGAGAAAGATTGGCAATAGATGTCAGCTCAGAGTGGGTCTTCCTCAGCAAAAAAAAAAAGGAGGAGGATTAGCATGGATGTTAGCTCAGGGCTGATCTTCCTCACAAAAAAAAAATTAACAAAACATCCTTAGAAGTAGCTATATTTTTAAGCTGACGATGCAACGTTTGTAGCCCATGCAATGCCACAACTTTCTGCCACTGGCTTTCCACCTCAGCTTGAGAAAAGCTAAAAAACAGGTAAGATTAAATATAAAGCCATGTATCTGGCACATATCACTCTAAAATAACTCAGTGGTCTTTCTTTCTGCTTTTTGAAATGCATGCCTCCCACCCACATTCCATCCCCAATTAAAGAGGAAGAATGAATGAATGAAGGAATGAAAAAAGAATTCCATAAAAATTTCCCACTGATCCAAAAGACAAGGAATTATTCTAAAGAGCATCGGCATTTGATGAGGAAACAATGCTTTTTCATGTGCCTATCATTACAATTCTTTTTAATCATTCTTAGCTTAGTACAGTGTCTAAGTTTATATACAGCACAGAATCATAAGCTTACAGAATATTAAAACTATAAGAGATATCCATGTCTTGGATCTTCATTTTTTGTGAGGGGTAGGAGAGTCACCTTGGATCCTCACAAGCATGTGATGCAAGTGGAAAAGTACACATGCATGCAATTTTGGATGTGGTTGTTCAGGGAGACTCTCTCATGGACATTTAAAACTGTACGTGAATAAAAGCTACATATTTACCAGTTCTTTTATTTTGCCTCATACTTTAAGATCTTAAGATTCTCCAAATTCAAGAAATTTGAAAGTAACATAAACACAGCAAAAAATCACACACATTGGCTTTGAAGTTAAGACAGATCTCAATCCAGTCAGTTGTGCCACAGAACATTTGTGGGTTTGTACACAAATTACATGAGCCCCAATCTCCTGATATCTATAAAATAAAGATATTACCATCTTCATTTGCCTTTAGTAAAAAGTAATGGCTATTAGGACAAATTGATGAGTATCCATAAAATTAATAGAATCACTAATTTTATGAACGTAACAAGTGTTTCAATGTGTCAATGTTTCTTTTGTATTTTGGTGAACAGAAGTTTTTTAGTTTTTTTCCAATAAAATTATTAAGAAAAATTAATATTTTAAGAAAAACATTCTTATGGGATGATTTTTTCCTTCTCAAATTATTTCACAAATAAGAAATTTTATTGTAGTTGCTGGCTTATATCTGCATTATGTTATTATGTCTCCATTCTATAATTTCTATCTAATCCGAGACACCTTCAGTTAGTATCTAATGAGAACAATTGATAAATTTACTCACTGGCCACATTTATTAAAAACATGCTCCATACAAGATGCCTATACCGATCCTGTTGTCAATCAGCTTAAAGTCTAAAACAAGGGATAAGGATACGTAGGTAAGTAATGACTTCAGGAAAAAAAAAAGAAAGTAATAAGTATCCCAGGAAAGTTATATAGTGCTATGATTCCAAGATGAAGCGATTACTTATGGCTGGAAGGAAATCAGAAAAACTTTTCATGAACATAGCATTTAATATTCCCTGAAGGATAAATGGGATTTTAAAAGATACATGTGGTTTTAAAAACAATGGACTTTAAAAAGTTTTCTTGTATATAACTTATACCTCAATAAAATTGACTTAAAAAGAAAAAAATGAACACACTCTCATTAGAGGCAATACATTTAACAAAGGTACTGTAAGTACCAACAGTAAGACTGGGACCTAAAATGAGAATTGAGACCTATATTTCCTAGAAGAAGTTTCCTCCTAGGCTCCCCTCTCTTCTCATTCTATATACTGCCTATGTGATCTCATTCACTCCTATACATTGATGACCCCAACCATGTCTCTTACCCAAACGTCTCTTAATCTCTGGAACCACATATACGACTACTACTCTACAATGTCTGCATTTTATCTGGGTGTACCAAAGGTAACTCACACTAACACATCCAAAATTAAACTTAACATGTCCCCACAAACCTGTTCCTCCATTGGTTTACTTCTCAGATTCCTTAACACCCAGATCAAAAACTCAGGAGTCATTCTAGATTTCTGTCAGTCGTATCTAATTGGTTGGTCCCTAAGCCCTCTACGTTCAATCTCTGCTGCCACTGCAATTGAATCTTAATTGGTCTTCCAATCGCTATCTCACCACTCCCTTGACCTCTATCCCAAAGTTGATACTGCCTGTAATACTATACTCTTAAATGCAAATCAAATCACATCACTTTCTGTCTCAAAACCATCCAGTGGCTCCTTATCATCTAGAGAACTAACTCTGAAAACCTTACACAGGATCAAAAGAAGACAGGGAACTTGCTATGACATTTATTTATCTGCAAGGCTCTCCACGACGTAGGCTTTAGGCATCTTACAGGCCAGAGCTGTATATCTCCAGAACTGAACACCATTTATACATACAGAATACTTCATAAATGGATGCTCGGTAAATGGAGATTCAGTGAGTAGGGAAGTGGATGAATTTCCCAACACTCCTCCACAGACACTCTATTCTCCAGCCATATTCTCTTTTTATACCTTTGTACACTACTTCTCTCAGTCTAGAATGAGTGCCCTTCCTAATCTTATTCATCTCCAGGTAGCGTCTTCTCCTCTGTGCTCAACTCACACTGTGTACATATTTCTAATACAGACCTTATGAAACTGTATTATAATCATCTGCTGCCACCTCAAGACAAAACTCATAATTGCCACCTCCACGCTATCTTTATACCTTAATAATCTTTCTATTATAATCACCAATAATTAGATATTTGTCATTCCTACAAAACAGTGAGTTTCTAGATAGTAGCAACTATGGCTTATTTATCTCTGTATATATAACAACTGTTATGGGCTGAAGTGTGTGTCCCCCCCCCTCAAAATTTATATGTTGAAGCTCTAACCTCCATACCTCAAAATACGACTATATTTGGAGTACAGCCTTTAAAGAGGTAATTAAGGAAAAATAAGGTCATATGAGTAGGCACTAATCCAATCTGACTTGTGTCCTTATAAGATGAGGAAATTTGGACACATCGAGAGACACCAGGGGTACATGCACACAAAGATCACATGAGGACAAGCAAGAAGGCAGACATCTGCAAGCCAAGGAGAGAGGCCTCAGGAGAAGCCAAACCTGTCAACACCTTGATTTTGGACTTTTAACCTCCAGAACTGTGAGAAAATAAATTTCTGTTGTTTAAGCTACCCAGTCTATGGTATTTTGTTATGGAAGCCCCAGCAAACTAATACCATAGCATAATGTCTGCCACATAGTAATTATTCAATATGTATTACTGATCTGAATATCTCTATCCCAAGAGGCAAAGACTGTCATAGTCATCTTTGTATTCTAAGCACCCAACTCAATTACTAGCATATGGTACTCGTTAATAGAAAATACGACTGAATTTGGCTGAAGCATAGCCCACAGAGGGCTTCAAAAGCTAAAGTGAATCTGTGAGCTTTATTCCTAAGCAATTGGTACAAAACAGAAGATTATGAGAAGACTACGAGATTAGGGCTGAAATTTCAGCCAAATTAGCTAAATGATGGTAAATGTATGAATGCGCTTAAGGGCTAGAGAAGGTATGTACTACAAGACAAAGAATAGGGAAAAGTTAAACATAATATATCATAATATATCACATATATATAAGATAACAAATAGAGTCAAATATCTGATACTGGTCACATTTAGAACCTACAAGTTAAAATTCTTCTGGCTAACATATTTAATTTCTGTCCACATCATCCTCAAGGGAGAGAATCTGGGTAAACACTTAGGCAACATGTACAGCTTTCAAAATGTTGGCTTTTGTCTTCTATGTATATGCTAGTTTTTCCCCAAATGGCCAAGTGTTCCACAAAACAGAACACGGTTAAGCTTTCAAATACTCATGGGAGCTTGTAAAAGTAATACAACATTCATGTAATTTCCACTTGCTACACAACAGACCCTGAGGTTGTTTTTCTAATACATAACAAGTGGTTCTGTTGGTAAGAAAAAAATAGGCTTCTTGACTAAAGATATGAAATAATCTGAACAGAGATGAAATCATGCTTTTGAATTATACCACACTTTTTCCATCTAAAATAGTGAAGGAGGAAAGTTACAAGTGTATCATATCAACTCTGTGAGATAGAGCCATATTTTTGATTATACAACTGCATCCTGTAGTAAAAGGTTATTAAGCACCAAAAATCACTGCTTCTTTTCCCTTTTTTTTTTTTTTTTTTGCTGAGGAAGATTAACCCTGAGCTAACATCTGTTACCAATCTTCCTCTTCTTTTGCTTGAGGAAGATTAGCCCTGAGCTAACGTCTGTGCCAGGTTTCCTCTATTTTGTATGTGGGTTGCCACCACAGCATGGCTGATCAGCGGTGTAGGTCCGCATTCAGGATAGGAACCTGCAAATCCAGGCCACCAAAGCGGAGCACGCTGAACTTAACCACTACACCATCTGGCCAGACCCCACTGCTTCTTTCTTAAAAGCAATATCATTTCAATAAAAATCTGGATTGATCTTCTCAACTGGCTTTCTCTAATCATTCAAATTCGTTTTTCACTATCAATCCCTAGATTTGTTCTAAAATAAGATTAAATTTCAAATGTGGTCCAGGGAATATAACAAGCACAAAGTATAAAGGGTCATTCTAAAGCAAATATGCAGGTGTCCACTAAGGAACTAATTTATGAAAAATTAAAGCACAATTTAAATGATAATGATGATAATGAGAATAAAAATATGAACAACTATCTTTACGTAACGCTTACCACATACCAGGCACTATGTTAAGGGCTTAACCTATCTAGGTTGAACCATATGAAAATGGCGATTTCATAAGGGTTAATCTAATATATTTTCTCATTTAATCTCTACAACCACCTCAATAAGAAGAGTACTATATTGGGCCGGCCCCGTGGCTTAGCGGTTAAGTGCACGCTCTCCGCTGCTGGTGGCCCGGGTTCGGATCCCGGGCACACCACTTCTCCCACCATGCTGAGGCCGCGTCCCATATACTGCAACTAGAAGGATGTGCAACTATGACATACAACTATCTACTGGGGCTTTGGGGGGCAAAATAAAAAAAAATAAAAAAATAAAAAAGAAGAGTACTATAATTATCCCTATTTTGCAGATAAGACAACTAAAATTTAGAGGACTTAACCTGATCAAGTTAAGGAACTAGGAAATAGTAGAAGTGGGACTAAAGCCTAGATGTAAACCCACAGCCCAAGCTCCCATTACCTACTATAGTTTCAGCAACCTCTGTATCTTGAAAAACTAACAGGATGAGGGTGTAGGTACTCAAGTACTCTCATACGTTGCTCAAGGCCACTAGGTAGACATTTGTGCAGGTTGTACCCTCACCAAGGACCCAGCAAGGTAATCAAATGAGGCTGAGACCCAGCCCATCCTTCACTACCCAAACTGTGACCCTGGTGCAGGATGCCATCTACTCTCACTCAAAGAACATTGCTATACTGGCTAACAGTGGCCCTGATGCAGCTGGCATTAAAAGCCTTAAAAGAGATATATATTCTTTGATCCAGAAATTTCACTTTAAGGAATTTATTCTAAGAAAATAATCAAGGATGTACATAAAATTTATGCTATAAAGATATTCACCAGCGTTAGAGGAAAAAACTAAAAAATCTATTATGTCCAACAATAGGGTATTAGCTATTATAGTACATCTATATGATTAAAATATATTAACTCATAACCTTTTCACAAAATACTTCATGAATGATGAAGTTTATAAAAATTATATTTTCATTTTAGAAAAATATTATGCATGTATGTACTTCACATATAATACATCTGTGTGTGTGTGAGAGAGAACACTAGGTAATGGGATTACAGGTTACTTTAATTTTCTTCTTTGTTTTTATCTTCATAAATTTTTCTTATATGACATATATAATAAAAAGTCAAAAAGAAGCTAAACAAACAACAAAAACTACTAAAGACAAATGTCCTAATGTAAAGCTTAAGAAATGTTAGATACCAAGTGCAGAGACATAAAATTGTATTCTGTCTCTCAACTTGGAATTAGGATATGTGATTTACCGTGGTCTAAATCTAGACAAGAAATACCTAATTTCGTGTGGAAATGAGAAATCCAGATCATTCTGACACATGGCCTGAGTCGAGAACCACTGCCCATAAATACAGACATAAAGCAGAAACTGTATCCTAAATATCTTTAGATAACTGAAACTTAAATGAATTTTTTAAATTAAAAGCATCTTACTTGTATATCACCTGTTGAAGAAACAGAATCCTCAAGAGAGTGAGAAAGAGAACAATGGCCCCTGTCAGCTGGGCACTGGCCTGGCACTATCAGCTAGGCTTTGGTGTACTCATGTTATACATAAACAATTTTACAGAACACTAACCTCAGAAAAGACCACTCCGTGACCTTGATGACTCAAAATAAAAACAACCACTCTGTAATCATCTCTGAACACAGACAAAAGCATGAACACTGTCCTAACCACAAAAATAACCAAATATAATCCTATCCTGGATAATGAATGACTGCTGCTTCTTTACCCATCACAGCTTTAGCTTTGCTCCATTTTTCTTTCCTTGCAGGTTCTTAAAATACCTAATCACAAAATTATTCCCATTTCCTAAGAGCATCCAATCCACTGCAAAGCCCTACTTCCTTAAATTCTCCCCAAAATCACTTAACACAAGCTCAAATCCTATATGGCTCCCCATGATATTGAAGAGGTTCAGAACAGGCCTCCCAGGATGTGCGACTGTGGCAGGTGGAATATTTGGAGCTAAAGGCAATCAAGACCCTGTGGGCTCGAGAAATTTTTACTTCTTCTTTAAAAAATTTAAATTGGGGACCTTGTCCATAATACAAGTTACTACCAGAAATAAATTTTTATGACTTCTCTGTATGGCAGGGCAAACCTCTAATTACTGAATATCTGCTCTTCTTATCGTCTTGTGAATTACCCTTCTCCCCTCTGAAGCCTCAGGCCCTCTCCCCTTCCTTAGCTCAAGATGGCATATATACCTCATTTTACCTTTTTGTCCCTGATCCTCTCATTCATGTGGGGGTCTCTGACTCTCTCATGTATATGGGTCCCTGTACATATGCAATTAAATTTGATTTTTTCCCATTAATCTGTCTCATGTCAATTTTATTCTTAGACCAGCCAGAAGAGCCTAGCAGGGTAGAGGAAAATTTCTTCCTCCCCCACAAGATATATTCTCCCTTGTTACAATGAATCCATAAATGCATCTTGTTTAACTACAGATATGTTTCTGGCAGTCTTTCCTGAAGGGTGTACTAAAAAAGTTGGGACTATAGACTTGAGTACAGGGTAGAATTAGGAGTAAAAAAAATAAAATTACATAAAAATACCTACAATGTATAGAAAGATAATGTCTACCTAAAGGAGTTATTTTTTTTGGTGAGGAAGGTTAGCTTTGAGCTAACACCTGTTGCCAATTCTCCTCTTTTTGCTGAGGAAGATTGGCCCTGAGCTAACATCTGTGCCCATCTTCCTCTATTTTATATGTGGGACACTTGCCACAGCATGGCTTGATAAGCAGTGCGCTGGTCCACTCCTGGGATCTGAATCATGAACCCCAAGCTGCCAAAGCAGAGCATGCAAACTTAACCAACACACCACTGAGCCGGCCCCTAAAGGGGTCTTTTGATAAGTAAATTTATCCTATAATGAGTTCCCACAAAGTTGAAATTCCCAGTGTTTAGCAGCACTAGTGATGTTGACTAAACAAATAACTTTTTTACTTTTTGTATGTGAGGAAGATCAGCCCTGAGCTAACATCCGTGCTAATCCTCCTCTTTTTGCTGAGGAAGACCAGCTCTGAGCTAACATCTATTGCCAATCCTCCTCCTTTTTTTTTCCCCCCAAAGCCCCAGTAGATAGTTGTATGTCATAGTTGCACATCCTTCTAGTTGCCGTATGTGGGACGCGGCCTCAGCATGGCCAGAGAAGCGGTGCTTCGGTGCATGCCCGGGATCCGAACCCGGGCTGTCAGTAGCGGGGCGCGCGCACTTAACCGCTAAGCCACGGGGCCGGCCCAACAAAATAACTGTTATATTAAATTCTCAGTTACTCAGTTTTCCATCACACCTGAACAAAATAACAATTTAAGTATAAAAAGTGAAAGGTAAATGAAGAAATTAAACCCTGAACATGATAACTAGGATACTAAAATCCTCTAATTTAAGTAGATTATCTAATTTAATAAGTTAATTTAATAATTATATTTAAGTATATTAGTTCCTCATCAAGAAGTTTCTAAATACAATAATATGCCATTAAAATTAATTCATCTATCTGAAACATGGGCATGCTTTAGTATTTAAACATTAAACTATCCTCTCAGTGGTCACCAAAGTGAACCTGCCCAGTGCGTCCTTACCTCCTGGGTCCTTATCTGGATTGTACTCTAAAGCATTGCTACAGATGAGGTCAATATCTTTCAGAAAATCCTTAGCAGTCAGGTAATTATGCTTATCAATTTTAGTTATTACTGTTGATAAATCCATTGGTTCCTTGATTACTTCAAGATAATCTGAAACCTAAAACAAACAGGATATTTTAACGAAAATTACTTCTGCTATTTCATATGATCTACTCATAAAAACACAAAATGAAACCACAGTTATTTAAAAATTAAATATCTAAGAAATAATTACAGATAAGGATAAAATTTTAGAGCAATTTATGCTACTAAAGTTACTATGTCATACTTTCCATGAAAAGCTTCAGTTTCAAGTCATATCTAAGTCAACTCCGAAATGTTTCTCATCTTGAAATATGAAACCAATTGTGTCAGTTTTTTTTTTAATCCTTTAGACATACCTGAGAAAAGAATGTATGGGTAAAAGCACCCAATTAGCATCAATAAATGTTACCTCAAGAAGATTTTTTTTAAAGGAATTTTTTTTTTTATAAAAACAGATTTTTCTTATTACTAGAGAAGTTCTCTGGTAAATCCCTTAAAAATCTTTAAACAAAAAAATTTTCTTTCTTTTTCAGTTTTATAGAGTGAATTGTTTCATGGAAAGTGTTTTCTGCTCCTTTGGAGTCATTACAAACTTTTTTTTTTTTTTTTGGGTGAGGAAGATTGGCCCTGATCTAATACCTGTTGCCAATCTTCCTCTTTTTGCTTGAGGAAGATGGTCCCTGAGCTAACATCTATGCCAGTCTTCCTCTGTTTTGCACATGGGATGCCGCCACAGCATGGCTTAATAAGCAGTGTACAGGTCCGCACCCAGGATCTGAATCCACGAACCTTAGGCCGCCAAAGCAGAGCATGCAAACCCAACCACTACACCACCAGGCCAGCCCCAACAAACATTTTGAGTCAATTATATAACAAAAATTAGTACCGCTTTTGTGACTAGTCAAAGATTCACTGGACTCGTCCCTAAATAAATCTACAAGCAAAATACATTTTGCTCTATGTGCTGATTTTCTGAGAGATAACCCAAAATAGGAGATATTACGTCATGATTTGCCAAATAAATTGTATGTTTTATATTGCTTGACCGATAAGAAAGCTCTACCAACCTATATATCTATTGCTTTCCCCACCACAAATCTCAAATCAAATAATTAGGTCTGATATAAAAGCACGTGCTTAGAAACGTCTCATCAGTCCAGGACCAAATTCTGGGGATAAGGTAATTTCTGCTCTGTGAAACTAAAGGGTCGTTTCCTCCATCACTAATGGCATTGACACTTTGATATATATTTTTTTCAGAACATTCTTTTTTTAATTTTTCTTTTAATTTATCTTTTTGTGTGTGTGTGTAAGGCAGACTAGCCCTGAGCTAACATCCAATGCCAATCCTCTTCTTTTTGCTGAGGAAGATTGGCCCTGAGCTAAGATCTGTGCCCACCTTCCTCTACTTTTATATGGGATGCCACCACAGCATGGCTTGATAAGCGGTGCGTCAGTGCACATCCGGGATCCAAACCTGAGAACCCTGGGCCGCCAAAGCAGAGTGCCCACAGCTCACACTTAACTGCTGCACCACCGGGCTGGCCCCTTGATATTTTTTAAATTACATACATAAATGCACATATATATATTTTATATACTTTTTTAAATTTTAGGTAGGTATGTGCATATTTTAATTTACTTTTCAACCTCTAGGAGCTGAAAAGTCAGTCTACTCCTTATAGGGGAGGTAGTGGAGCTATACTGGACAAGCAATAGTTCAGAAGATATTAGTTGGATTCTTGGCTCTGGCACTTGGCACGCCTTGTATACGTGCAGAAAAGGTTTTATAAACTGTAAAGCACTACAAAAATTTACATTACTAAAGACTATAAAATTTTAGCACCTATGTTTAATTTTAAATTCCACATTTATTTTCTAAACTTTTGTTTTCTCTGCAGTCTGCTTTGCAATTTGATCAAGTTTTTAGTCATTTCAAATTCATTATTTGTATATAAATTTCTGTGTTTTAGGTTATCTAAATGTTATCTTGTTGTCCCTTCTCTATCCTTCCCAGAGACTCCTATGTTTTTAGCTTTAAGAGCAAATAAAGAACCAGTAGCAGAATGAACCTGAGAAGAAAGAACAAAAGAGGAAACAAGAGAAAACATAACCCTTAAATAAAAGTTTTATCTGATCAACGTTTTCTATGCCCTTCCACTGCCTTACCCTCATTTATAAAACTTTTACTCTTATCACAGATGGCATTTGAAATCTGACAATCTCTTCTGGTTAGAAAGAAAGAGAGTTTTCCCTGGCAAAGGCAAAACTGGTTTACTCCCAGCATGGGAGGTTGACTTGCGGGGAGGCCCTTATCAATCAACTGTCAGAGTCTCATAGCCAATTTGAAATAAACATTCAAAACAATCTTTAAAGTAGGCTGATAGTTCTAAGATTATCTGAAAATACCATGAGGAAAAAAAACGCTCCACAAATATAAAATGATAAATTAATTGCAAAAGCAAATTAGGCAAGTCCTGTCATTCCAGTGGAAAAGGGTATAAGGTAGCCGTGATGTAACGTAAAGAATGTGGGCTTTGAATTTTAAAAAACTTTTGAGTCTTGGCTATGTCACTTGCCAATGAGCCTCAGTTTCCTCAGCTACAACATAAGAAAAATAATAACGACCTTGTGAGGTTGTTAAAAAGGATCAAACGGAGAAAACTATGTATTGTGGATAAAAATAAAAGTATAGATAGTCCGTTTCTTCCAAAAAGGGGCGAAACAGATATTTTCAGACTTGCCCAGGGAAAAAACCGTAATGCTAGCTCATTCTTCCTAGTCATAGATGAGGTAATGGTTCCAAAGGAATCTGCTCAGGTCCTAAAGTACAGATTTCATAATGAGGACGCAACATTAAACTTCGAATTATTTCATAATTCAAATTTTAAAAAAAGATAAAAAAAATTAAAACTAAAAACACTAAAGCTGTTCAAACATGGAGTCTGAACTATAAGGCAGCAGCCAGAAAGACTGCACTGTGTTCATCCACACACTATATTACTCCAGGATAAAAAAAGCAACAACAACAAAATTTAATCTACAGTATTACAGTAGATTCCAAATGGAAAATTTCTTTTCTCATCATCACAAACCATGCTCCCACAAGGACACAAAACAATACACATAAAAAGTGAGAAATTTTCCACTGGGAGCAGAGAAAATTCTTGAAGAAAAAAATAATTTTAGCTGCATAGGATGTGCTTAACTTCAAACAGCATCTTAGTCATAGGCATTCCCAAAATATGAGAGACAAATTTCAGGTTTCTTAGTCACCTCTTTCAACAAGGTACACATAATTTGAAAAATGCCAATATTAATTGGTATTGATTGGTTAATACCAATATACTTTTTGAGAGCAGGATTTATCCTGGAATAAAAATAGTCTAGTATGGACATTTCACTAACAGAACTTTTAATTCTCTTCTTAAACTGAAGAGTAAGAGATCACAAAGATCAATACTACTTAAGAGGACATATACAAATTGGTCACTAATTTCATCCAAAAGTCATCAGATGTTTGCTGATGACATTGGTAGTAATCACATGGATTAAAATTTTACAGGCTAGGGGTAATATTCATCCATGCCTTTGCTTTTTTTCCTTCCAAAAAAAGATGTCAATATTTTTTTCTTTTAGCCAGTTCAACTTCACTGTTTGCACACTACTGAAACAAGACCTCTTCAATATCCACCGGTTTGCTGAAGATGTGAAAGCGTTTATCTGTGGCCAGCCTCTTGGTTACATCCCTGAGAAACAATCGCAACTCTCTTAAAGTGTTTTCCTCCTGGTCCTCCATCCGGATTTTTTCTGATTCTGATAATTGACGAGGTGGAGAAGGTAGTGCAAGAGGAAGCACTTCCATAGCACAAAGACCTAAAGAAAATAGAAGAAAATGTTAAGATTCCAACATGGCAGGGCCAGGACCTCAATTACTTTTCCGGCATTCTCTCAAAATGTTCTTTTAAGAAAAGGAGAACTCCAAATAGATGTGAACCACACAAATCCAGCAAGTAAAAATTTGAATGGAAACCAAAAGTACGTTAGAGAATAGCTTTACTTTACAAAATAACTCACAATAGGACTCCTTTAATGGGCAAATGATATGATTTTAAATAATCTGAGTTTGAAATATTATTTATATACAACTGACGAGAAATATTTCAAATCAACATAAATATCTTCAGGTGAAGTAGTGTATACTGATTTGCTTAAGTCAACCTTGTTTAAAAACTGCTTCTCAAAACAGAGTTACCTTATATAAGAAAGGGAAATGGGCAAGTAACAATTCTTTGATCCTTCCCATTTCCAAAAAACTCTGATTTTAGACAAGTCTCCTATCTTCGTATTCTTAGTACAACACAGTAGGGATAATGAATGGTATTTGCAGGGAGCAAAAAAAAAAAAAAAAAAAAAGGTTTTTTGGGGAACTAAAAGCTCCTAAAGTTTTTAGGAACTAAAAAAAGAATCCCAAAGACATGGAAAAAGATGGAAAACCCTGTCAAAAGTGTTATATGTAAAATCTATGGTATTCACTATCTACCCTAAAACAAACAAAAAATCTTCTTAAAGGGTAAAGTATTAAGTTTCCTAATCATAACGTTCTCTAATTCCTTAAAAGATTTTCCCGGTATCACACTGAAGCTCAGGATTAAAATTCTAAGGATTATTGCTGATTTCTAAACAGCCCCTAAGATGAAAAATGAAAGCAACTCAAAAAGAAAAAGAATTATGTTAATCTTTAACACAGAAAATTCAGATCTATGGGACTAAAATATATCTAGGAGCATGCAAGATATCTTATTAAAATGAATCACTTTAATAATGAAATATTTTAAATACTGTTATTTAGATTAACAGCAGGCAACAATCAATAATCAAGTGTAACTTCCATATTAAATCTCCCAAGGTTTCTGGGAGAAAAAACCCACAACTGTAGCCATTTGATCGGTGTTCATTTTTTAAAAACTGAGAAAATGTGGAAAGAAGTCACTAAAGGACAACAAAATTACTAAAGTGTTGGATAATACAACCACCAAAAAACAAAGAAGCAGAATGAACATGGGAAAGCAAGGACTTGGCAGGGACCGGAAATGTATTTAACATCTGACAGGAACAGCTAAAAAAAACATAAAAGATACAACGGGGAGAAAGAGGCTTAAAATTTTTTAACAAACAGGATTGCTATTTTCTAGAAAAGGCTGAAAGACTAAGCAAGGGGATCTTATCTTCTGTGAATCTTTAAGATTAGGAAAAGAAACTCTTTTGAGTGACTTAGAAATGCAGTCCTTACTTAAGTCAGGGGACTGAAATCTGACAAATTCTGAGGCTCCTCTTAATGCTATACGCCTAAATCCAAGAAAACTCTACTGCTTAAAACAAAGCCATGATAGATTTCCAAGTGCCTAGCATAAGATATCTAACATAACAGGTGCTCAATAAATATCTGAAAAATTAATCAATAAATAAAATAAACCAGAAAAGGCAAATGTTGTCATCAGCTTTTGGCCCATCAAACCTACCCGGCCCACAAAGTAATCACCAAAACACCTGACAGTTCAAGGCTTCAGTACTTAAAGTGACTAAAACAGAGCAGAAAGAAGACTTTTTTTCTTTGACTTTTTGAGCCTCAGAATGTGAAATGTACCAGAGCATCTGAATTGAAGTGATAAGAATACTTCATTAACAGTCACCTATTAGTAAAGCTTTAACAATGAGGCTGTACTTCCCAATCTCCTCAAGTCAGGCGAACACAATGGCCACTTCCACATCTGTCCATCTAAAGATAAACAGAATCTGAAAAACTGTCTTCATTTCCACAAAGAAATGGTTAAAAATAAAAATAAAGACTCCAAAAAAGGGCATTTCTTAACTACCCACCCCCACCCCAAATTTTCCTAAATGTTTTAGGAACTTTACCAGTGTGTTTCCTTCGTGGTGGAGCCATTGATGCCTGATTAAGAATCAATTCTTGGAAAAATTTTCTTCTGTCTTCTTCAATAGGTCTTTGAATATACAAGACCTCTTCGTACTGTATTCTAAAGATACATTTAACCTACACACATACACATACACACACAAAGACATTAAATATAGAGAGAATTAAAAGCTTACATTTATACCAAATTACAATTTCTTCAACTTCTAGTACAATTTTCAATGTTCATTGAACATTCATACAGGATAAGGGTTAACCCAGTCCTAGGCTATGTTGTTGAGAGGTTCAACTTCATGGACTAAACAAGAATGGAAGGATGATCCAGTTGCCCAAGCCATTAATAAACTACACTATGTCTAGGAGAGTCAGCAGATAATAACAGAAAGGAAAGCTGACTGCAATAGTCAGATGGCAACAGTCTCAAAGGGCTTTTGCATAAGAGCTGAAAAGTAATCATCTGGAATCTACAAAAGAGAGCTGGAAAGATGCTAACAACATTACCTTCTTGTAGCTGTTTCTGTGTACTTCCTAGCCACTGACTTCCCTTCCTGGGCTATTTCCATACTAAGTCTATTTCACTGTATCCTCTGGAATCCTGGTTTCACTGCAGATAAACTATACCTTCAGTCTCTTCACAGAATGCTCCACAACAACACTATCTTCCATGTAAAACTCCCAAGTAAAATTAAGCCAATCATCCTAGTATCCCTCAGTTCCTTCCAGCTGGTGATTACCTACCTCTCCTTTGTTCATCTGCTCTATGCAGACTTTGACCCCAGATGTCCCCCTTGCAAGATATGCTGTTTAAATCCTTTTTACATCATCCACATTTGCCTACACACTTTAATTTATATGTTTTTCTAGAAGTTCTGTTTTTCACTTCTAGACACCAAACTCCCTGAGAACAGAGACCATTTCTTATTCATTTGTTCTCCTATACCTACCACCGTGCCTGGTACATGGTAATGCGTAATAAGCATGTACTGAATGAGTAAAGCTTGTGATTTTGTTCCCCAGCCCACATCAAACTGGAAACTGCAAATAAAAAAGGGAAAAGGTCACTAATATGGAAAGAAGTACCAACCATGACAGTGTGGAAATACCTGGATTAAAATTCAAGACATCCGATCTGTAGCCCAAATTTAGCCACACATTTGTGGGAAACTTTGGGTAATCCATTCAGTTTGTAACGTCTAACCATTTACTGAAATGAAGACTATGAATTGAAGACTACGAATTTCATAAATATCACTTCAACCAATCTTTATAACAATGAGGTACGTAGGACTCCCTCATTTTACAGGTGAGGAAACCTGGTCTTGGAAAGGTTTAAGTAATTGGTTTAAGGTCACAAAGTGAATAAACAGAGAAGACTAGATTATGTAATCTCTAAAGGTCTTTTCCAGCTCCAAATTCTAAGAGAAGAAACAATCAATGAAAAGTAGACATCAGAATTCAAAATTTGGATGGGGAATTATTTACCTCCCCTCAAAGCCAAATCCTTTAAGAATTTATAAAATTTCACCTTGTGTCCTTATTTTTTTAGTAGACTACCTTCATGTAAAAGTCCCTCCAACCCTTTGATCTATGCTTCACTAGCCCTTCTTCGAAAGTTCTGGCAAGTAAATTTACCACTGAATACCCACTATGTGCCAAATACCATGCCAGACACTGCAGTTATAAACTTGAAGAAAATATGCTTACTTCCTGCCTTCAAAGATCTTAGGAGTCTCATAAGAAAGCTTTAAGATACCACGCCAGAAGTGTCATAACAGAGGTATAGAGAAACATACAGGAGACGCTGCAAGGGGTAGGGGTGAAGAGGCATTAGATAAGATATAGCAGAAATAGCTAACATTAACTGGGTCTTGAAAAATAAACAGAACACAATACCCTAGAAGTACCAGGATTTTATTCAAGGGTAGCAAAAACATTTAATTTCAGTTTTAAATATTCTTCCTTCTGATCATTTTTCAACATTGTGTTGAACTTTGTGAATACAAAAGCATACCAAGAGTAAATCCACAATAATCCCCTGACATTCCTGCCAAGTTATTACCAACAGCTTGGAATCTATCATTTTATAAATAGGCTAAATTATTTTTCTTTAAATTTACTCCTAACATTATCTTCTGACACTCCCAGTCTCAAACTTCATGCTGCAACAAGACAAGCCTCGTATAATTTCCTGAACAAATTGTGCTCTCTTTCACATTGGTTCACAGGGGTCTTTATACATTTTATTCATTTTTTCCTAAGCCATCTTTTAACTCTCCACTCAAGCCAATGCTTTCTGGGTGATGCTTTCTCTGACTTTCCCAGATACACTTAGGCACACCTTCTAATATCTCTCATTAAACTTTTTTAAGTTCAATGATTTTCAGTAATTCAGTTGTGCAACCATCACAAATCAGTTTTAGAACATTTCCACTACCTCCAAAAAGTTCCCTCATGTCCATCTGCAGTCAATCCCCACTCACACTCCAAGCCCAACAACCACTGCTGTCTCTAGAGATTTGCCTCTTCTAGAAATTGCATATCACACAATAGTCTTTTATGTCTAGCTTCTCTCACTTAGCATAATACATTGAGGTTCATCCACATTGGAGAATATCAATAGTTCGTTCCATATATTGCTAACTAGTATTTCACTGTATGTACATACACCATTTTGTTTCACCAATCACCAATTAATGAATACTTAGGTTGTTTCCATATTATGAATAATAATAGTAGGAACATTCGCATACAAGTCTTTGTGTGAACATGTTTGTACTTCTCTTGTGTAGTTACCTAGGAGTGGAAATGCTGAGTCATATCATAAGTTTATGTCTAATGTTTTAAGAACTGCCAACTTTTTCAAAGTGGCTACACCATTTTACAATTCCACCAGTATACGAAGACTCCAGTTTCTCCATATCCTTGTCAATACTTGGTATCGTCTGTCTTTTTGATTACAGCTATTCTAGTGGTGTGCACTGGTATCTCATTCCTGAATGATTAATGATACTGATAATCTTTTCTCGTGCTTATTAGCCCGAGAGTATATATATTCTTTGGTGAAATGTCTGTTCAAATCTTTAGCCCATTTTTAAATTGTAGTCTTCTTTTTAATTATGGTAAAATAACCATAAAACTTTCCATTTTAACCATTTTAATTATACAGCCTGGGGCATTAAGTATATTCAACATTGTTGTGTAACCATCACTACCATCTATCTCCAGAACTTCTTCATCCTTCTGAACTGAAACTCAGTACCCTTAAGCACAAATTCCCCACACTCTCCCTTTCCCCAGGCCCTGGCAACCACCATTCTACTTTCTACCTCCATAAATCTGACTAATCTAGGGACCTCATATAAGAGGAATCATATACTATTTGTCCTTTTGTGATTGGCTTATTTCACTTTGCATAAGGTCTTCAAGGTTTATCCATGTTGTAGCATGTGTCAAAATTTCCTTCCTTTTTAAAGCTAAATAATATTACACTGTACATATATGCCACATTTTGTTTATCCATTCATCTGTTGAGGGACACTTGTGTTGTTTCTACCTTTTAGCTATTGTGAATAATGCTGCTATGAACATGAGCATACAAATATCTGTTTGAATCCCTGTTTTCACTTCTTTTGGGTATATACTCAGAAGTAGAATTGCTGGATTGTATGGTAATTCTGTTTAATTTTTTAAGGAATCACCATACCATTTATTTTCAACAGAGGCTGCACAATTTTTCATTCCCACCAGTAACACACAAGGGTTCCAAATTCTTCACATCCTGACCAACACCTGTTATTTTCTGTTTTTATGATAACAGCCACCCTAATGTGTACGAACTTGTACCTCATTGTGGTTTTGATTTCCATTTCCCTAATGATTAGTGATGTTCAGCATCTTTTCGTGTGCTTATTGGCCCTTTGAGTATCTTCTTTGGAGAAAAGTCTATTCAAGTACCTTGCCCATTTTTGAATCGGGTTATTTGTTTTGTTGTTATTGTTGAGTTGTAGGATATCAATCCCTTATCAGATAAATGCTTTGCAAATTTTTTCTCCCATTCTGTGGACTGCCTTTTCACTCTGTTGATAGTGCCCTTTGATGCATAAAAGTTTTTAATTTTGATGAAGTCCAATTTATCTATTTTTTCTTTTGTTGTCTGTACTTTTGGTGTCATATCCAAGAAATCATTGCCAAATCCAATGTTATGGAGCTTTCCCCCTATATTTTCTTCTAAGAGTTTTATAGTTTTAGGTCTTATGTTTAGTTCTTTGATCGATTTTGAGTTAATTTTTGCATGTGGCGTAAGATAAGGATCCAACTTCATTTTTTTTTGTATGTAGATATCCAGTTTTCCCAGCACCATTTGTTGAAAAGACTATCCTTTCCCCAATGAATGGTCTTCACACTCTTGTTGAAAATCATTTGATGTAGTCTTATTATTATGATGAAAGAGTTCTTAATACATTCTAGATATATAAGTCTTATCAGTTACGTAATTTGATATATTTGAAATATTTTTTCCCAGTCTGTAGCTTGTTTCTTCATTTTCTTAATGGTGTCTTTTAAAGAGTAAAAGTTTTTAATTTTGATAAAGTTCACTTTATCAATTTTTTCCTTTATGGATCATATTTGTTTGTTTGGTTTTTTCTGCGGAAGATTCGCCCTGAGCTTACATCTGATGTCAATCTTCCTCTTTTTTGCCTGAGGAAAATCTGCCCTGAGCTAACATCTGTGCCAACCTTCCTCTACTTTGTATGTGGGTCGCAGCCACAGCAGGCCACCAACGAGCGGTAGGTCCACACCTGGGAACTGAACCCGGGGCCGCCAAAGCAGAGCGCACCAAACTTAACCACTAGGCCACGGGGCTGGCCCTGGATCATGCTTCTATCTATTATACTATTACAGCACTTCTGATAGCGTATTATTTTTTCCAGGTCTCTCTTCCCTCTCAACTTTAAATTCTTGGAGAAGAGTGGCTATCTTTTTGTTTTTCACCTGTTTTATTCATTCATTCATTCATTCAACAAAGCTTTACTGTACTAGAAATATGTATGTGTATATATGTACCTATGTATGAGTATTGTGTGTATGTATACATATAAAAACTGTGTTAGGCAGTTAGACATTGTGAATTGAAGAGTGAAGAAAACAGATACTGATCTGCTGTAAACAAATTCAGATGTACACTGCATGGCAGAGAATAGGTACTTAATACATTTTTGATGAATGAACAACGGTCTTAACTTGATGAATATAAAACTCCATTTCCCTGACCACTCATCAGCCTAAGCATCACAATATCCAGAAAGTGTCTCTCCACAGTCTTAGAGAGTACAGGGCATTATAAGTGCATGATCTTTGGAATCAGACAAACCTGGGTTCAAATCCTTACTCTGCCATACCGGCCATGAGACCCTAGCCAAGATACTTTACGCCTGCTGGCCTCAAGTTCTTTATGTGTCTAACAGGAAAACAATAACTACTTTTCTTATTGGACAGCTAAAAAACTTATGTTAGATAATATTATAATTAGCTCATACAGTACCTGGCACATAATTGCATAAATGGTGGCAATTTTTTTATTAGCAAAATCTTTTTGTTTTACCTCATTTATCAAAATGTTAGAGTTGTTAGCCCCCAGTTTTGAAGGTAGAGTTCATGCAACCTCTGTAATAGGGAAAATTAATGGTTTAAGAATTGAAGATCTCAAAGAGAAAAGGTGTGGAAAACAAGGTCAGAAATGAACCTAAGAGCTTTCATGAATAAAATTTGCTTTCCTCAAAGCAAAATAGGTAAACAATCCATTAAATAAAAATAAACATTAATGTTTTACATGGCTTAAAACTTACTTAATTTATTACTTAACTATTACTTAAAAAGTAATAATTAATGTTCATTTACTATCCCTTTTTTAATTAAAAAACACTTGCAAGGATCTCTTTCCTCTTAAATTTTAAGAATGATATAATTGTTTTTATGACCAAAAAATTAACAGTAGGATATTTCTCTTGTATATATGATCATTCATCTGAGTTTTCAACGCCCCTACTTGATTTTTCTACTTAAGTTATTGACTTTTACCTCCCAGGTCCCACCATAAACTGAGAAACACAAAATGACATGAATTACTGAGATCACAAAATGCTATATATGCAATCTCTACTTTCGTCAGTGTGGCTGAGGAGGTATTTCTCTAAAATTCATTTCCAATATAATACATTATATCATCTTGAGCCTGCCCATAATAACTTAATACCAAAGTGCATACTATGAATCTCTTCAGAAATTTAAGTGCAATTCTTTCTGACCAAAGTTTGCTTTCCTTCCTGTAAATATTTCTACTTCCATCTGCTCCCTTATTTAAAAGCTTCTTTTCCATGCTCAACCCTCAATTCTTTATCTAATGCTCCTGAAGAGAAATAACTTGCAATTCTCATATATCTCAACTAAAATTCTCCAACTATTCTCAGAAAGGGTCTACAGGGTTCACAGAAGTAAATTCACTTACACTAGATGCAAAAAAATGAATTAGGCTGGGCAGGAGTTACTTAAAGCCTATGTGGTGATTCAATGGTTAATTCCTTTTTTCATGCAACAAACATTTACTAAGCAATTCCAAAGTGTCAGGATGTAAGAAGTGAAGGCCAGTTTAAGACAGTCCCCTCCTCTCAAAGAGCTTATGGTCTAAGTCAGAAGTTCTCAAACGTTTTGGTCTTGAGACCGTAATTAAATCCTTAAAGATTACTGAGGAACCTAGGGGCCGGTCTCATGGCTGAGTGGTTACAGTTCCACGTGCTCTGCTTTGGCAGCCCAGGGTTCATGGGTTCAAGATCCCATACGTGGACCTACTCCACTCATCAGCCATGCTGTGGAGGCACCTCACATACAAAATAGAGCAAGACTGGCAGAGATGTTGCCTCAGGGCTAATCTTCCTCAAGCAAAAAAAAAAAAAAACAGAAAGATTGCCAACATATGTTAGCTCAGGGCAAATCACTCTCAACAATAACAAAAAAGATTACTGAGGAACCCAAAAAAGCTTTTGTTTATGTGGGTTATATGTCAATATTTATGTACTAAAAATTAAAACTGGTGCCAGACCCACAGCCTCATGGTTAAGTTTGGCACATTCCACTGCAGCAGCCTGGGTTCGGTTCCCGGGTGCGAACCTACACCCCTCGTCTGCAGCCATGCTGTGGCAGCGACCCACATACAAAATAGAAGAAGATTGGCACAGATGTTAGCTAAGGGTGATTCTTCCTTAAGCAAAAAGAGGAAGATCGGCAACAGATGTTAGCTCAGGGTGAATCTTTCTCAACAAAAAAAAAAGAAAAAATTAAAACTAAGAATATTCCAAATTATATATTCATTAAAAACTCATTATATGTTAACATCAAAAAACACACTCTTTTGAAAAATACATTTTCCAAAATATAATACATATAAAAAAAATTTAGAGAGAGAAAAGTGGCATTGTTTTGTTTGTGGCATTGATTGTTTCAAATCTCTTAATGCATGGCTTAATGAAAGACAACTGGATTCTCATTTCTTTTTTTTTTTTTGGTGAGGAAGACCAGCCCTGAGCTAACATCTGTTGCCAATCCTCCTCTTTTCGCTGAGGAAGATCGGCCCTGAGCTAACATCTGTGCCCATCTTTCTCCACTTTATATGGGACGCCTGCCACAGCATGGCTTGATAAGCGTTGCGTTGGTGCACGCCCGGGATCCGAACCTGAGAACCCCAGGCTGCCGAAGCGAAGCGCGTGCACTTAACCACTAACGCCACCAGGCTGGCCCCTGGATTCTCATTTCTGCTTCTGCATTCAATCTGTTACAATATTCTGTTCTGCCTGAAGTACATGAAAAAAAACTATATTCAAGCAGATATGAAGTTGGAAAAAGAGGAATGTGTCAAACCCCTGAAAGTCTTGTGGGGCCCACAGGCCCCACACTTTGAAAACAGCTAATCTAGAACAAATGATTTCCAAATTTTTTTGACCAAACACTTCATTAGTAAAAAATTTGAAAATATTCCCTCCAGTATATGCATATTTATTTAACTATTCTATTAATATTATTATTTCTATTATAAAACATATATATACACAAAATATTTAAGATAATATGAAAAATAAAAATGAATAGAAGTTCTAGTGTTTTTCTCAATATCCCAATGCACTGTCTCAAGTACAGTTTATTTACTGTTACTGTAAATAAACTCTTATGATAGTTTATCTACTTTGGGGACTAGTAGATTAGGAGAGAGATATACACAAAGAATCACTTATAAGAGAATGTTAAAAGGGCTCTAGAAGATGAGATTTGTCATTCTGTTCCACAGAAAGAAAGCAGTTTTATATTCCTAATAAAACATTAGTCCCATAGTGACTAATTCTTTTTTGGTTTTGTTCTATTTTTAAAAACTGAATAGAGAACATTTTCATTTCTGAGTTTACTTTCTGCTAAGAACAGCAGCATTTATTACAGAAGATTTAGAAAATACAGATAAGAAAATGAAAATTACTATAATCTTAATACCTCAAGATAATTGCTATTAATATTTCTGTTAATAGTTATATATATATAAAACTATATAACTAATATACAGATATTTCTATATAAACTGGGATAATACCATATATACTGATTTATTACCTACATTTTTTAACAATATATTCAAATATCTTTTCATGACATTAAATATTTTCTACATCAATATTTTTAATGGTCTCGTTTCACAGAATTTAGATAGTTTCTATTCTATGAAAACAGGCTATGATAAATACTCTTGTACTTTTTGTGCTCTTTTTGCTGCATATCTTTCTGTTTGTCCATGAAAAACTCTTTGGATAATTACGTATAAATACTGAGCTAAAATGTATGTACAGATTTAAATCTATTACCATGGATTTCCCTGGAGATAGTTTATTTAACCATTTTTTTATATTTGCCTATTTGATAGGTTAAAATATGTATCTTACTGTTATTCCGACTTATCCATCATATTTTCTTAAATACACTGTAGTAACCAGCCATTTCTTTCAGAATCACTTAGTTTTCTGCTACCCACTGTCCCCTTCATTTCTTCCATAGATCTGGCACCTTGCTAACCTACAATTACTTGGTTTGCAACTCTCTCTGCTTTTCCTTCATTCACCAAATATTTATCAATATGTGCTAAGTATTATTCACTATTACCTCAGTTTGTGAGCTAAACAAAGCAAGCATTCTAATGGCAAAGCTGAAATTAAAACAAAAGGCTTGGGGGTGGAGGAGGATTTCCTAAGAACAATTAGTATAAAACATGTTATGTAATCAGTAGATTGAGAGAATTTCCATAATCTTCACCCCAAAAATGTGAATATCCATGATACCTTTAGTAGCTACTTGGTTAATAAAGGCAAAGGAGAAAGAAGAAAACGGGGTTTTCAAAAGGAGCTGAAATTTCAGGATTCAATGCTAGTAAATTTTTAATATTTTAACTACTAATTAACACAGCATTCTACTAAACTTTATTGCCCCCATGATAAAAAACATTCTGATTAATGGTCTTCAAATAATATTACAACCTGAGTAACCAAAAATGAATTATTCTACATTTAACATACTTTTCTTACAAGAGCAGTAAGTATTACAAATCCACTTTAGCAAGACAGCTAACAAGTGCTAAAACAGAACAAAAGAACTCAGTAAACAAATATCTTAATCATAAAATTCTACATAATCAAGATTCATATTATAAAATTTTAAATGTGTAAATCTTCTTTATGAACTATGTCACCTGGGCAAAATATTTCTAAGTATTTCTAAAAGATTATTTCAAGTCCTACTAAGCTCAGGGTATTAAAACAATTTTTTAAAAATCAATTTCACTCACATGAGCTGATCTACTACTTGTTTCTGAAACAACTGTGATTTTACTTTTGATTCTAATATATTAAATATGAGTTGGGTTTGAACTCAAAAGCTAAATATCAGATTTGAAAAATACACACAGTAGTAATAATATTCAACTTAACATGATGCTACCAATGAAAGAACTGAAAGGTCACATCCCACCAAATAATCTAACGGATGATAAGGATGGGAAGGATGATTACAATGCAACTGACAATGATACAGCTACAGTCTTCTTAGTAGGTGCTATGTATACGTCGGGTTCTGGTCTGAGCATGAATTATCTCAATCTTCACAACAACGCTGAGGAATATATCACTATTATACCAAAAAAGAAACTGAGGCTTAAAACTTTAATTAACTTTATTAAATCACACAGCTAATAAATGGTACAACCAAGGCATGAACTTTGACAGTACTGATTTAATAGTAATTAAAATGTGTCAAATTTACAAGGTCAACTATTTTAAAACAATATAATAAAGAAAGATAAATATTTTAATCAGTTCTTACCTCTTCAGGCAGCTCACTGTACATGGTTTCAGAGGTAGACAATAAAAATATAGGTGAAAATGATGGTATATCTTGTAGCAATGTCAGAAAAGTTGCTCTCACAGTTTCACTGACAGCTTCCCACCAATCACCAATGTGAGGCATGTAAACAATACTAGGTACTGTTCTTCGAGCTTCACGAAAAATCTAATTAAAGAAAAAACTGCCATTAAAAATCCAAATTGATATTATTCTGAAGTCTACTCAGTAAACCCCAAATACATGAAATGTGTCAGGCCTGTTACTGTAATTATTGTCAGCCCAAATATTAAGTTGTTCAAGATATGATGCATAAGCCTTATATACAGCTTCTATCTACCCTTGCCCCACCTAAAAAAAAGAAATTTTTTGCCATTTTATTATTCCTATTCAGTATATTAGTAGTAAAAAGCTATCAAATTGCTCCACTTAGCTATCATGTAAAGATAATAAAGCAAAATATCACTATAAAATTGCTGCAAATAAAGAGATAAACATGCACCCATATGTCACCCGTGTCAGAGTGATATCAGTAAGCACAAAGAAGAAGAAAAGACATAGTTTACATGTTTGTGTACATTGCCTAAAATCACTCAACATATGGATTAATAAATATTTTAACCAAGATGTACCACCCTAGAGCTTAAAATTAATGAGCTACCTGTTGCACCATTTGTTTAGCTCCCAATACCTTAAGTCAATCTCCATAAAATAATCACAAAATACCCCTACATCTCTAAAAAGCAATAAATAAATTAGCAGAAAGCTATGAGACACTCCCATTGTCAGAAAATACAAAATAAAGTTTCCTCAGGTGTTAAAAAAGGGTCCTAACCATAGCTTCAGTCGCACTCTGCCAACACATGCCAATAAGGACCAGGTTGGCTATTAGTAAGCTGCCAAGCAGAACTACTGCCCTTTACGGATATGTCAACAACAGCTCAAAAGGCCATCAACAAATTCTCCCAGGTTAATATGACATCTCTTCGATACTTTTAACAAGTGCAGGAATAAGTTTAAAAATCTGACTTTCTTCAACTTAACTTGAAAATTCTATTTCTAAAATTCTCTATTTTCCCTTATTATAAACACGTTTCAGTTAACCTGTGTAATGTGCAAGACATAGAATTAAGAATCTAATATTTTAAATGATTAGGATTATCACAATGCTCCTAAGAATCTAAAGGTTTATTTTTCTTTAAGGAGTAAGCCTACCACTTGCATGAATCTTTCAAATATTGCATTTTATACAGCTTTAAACCTCCTGTGTAAAATAAAACATATTGCCAATTTAATAATACACCAGATCAAAAATGTGCAAATAAAATTTTTCCCCAAAATTGGAAATGTAGATGTTATGATCACTCACATCAAAAGTAATATTTGCTCCTTCCCTTTCTTTAATACTTGCATATCCACCAATCCAGAACAGTTGTACAGTACAACTCCTTCAGGATTCTCAAATTTTGACCTTTTCTGCAAACACGAACCCTCTTATCCTGGATCTTGAAAATCCAAGGATTATTGTTTTCCAAAGTTCTTGTAGAAGATTCATAAGAGAAAAATAAGCATAAATATTGGCAAAAGGAAGGAACCACACAGGAGCACAAAGGCAAGTGAGGCATTTGATTCCAAAAAAAATTATTACATGCCACCCAAATCAGGCATGGTATGTGGAAGACAGTGACCGGCGCCTTTTGTCGCTTTCCAACTCCCACTCTGTGCTGGTAAAACTAGGGAGAGTCAGCAAGGAAAGAAAGATGATTATACGAAAAAGACTAACAAGCTATACAGCTTACTGAGAAACCTCACAAAACTAACCACCTAATTCAGCCATGCAAGTTCCCACATGCCCAGGGAGAAATGAGAAAACATGCCTTTACAAAAAATGAAATTTTGCCTTTCACTCCAGTACTTGTAGGTTAGGTTTTCTAGGAATATGTGTTGAGAACATCTAGCTGCTAACTAGTATCAAAGAGTATGGGCAAAGCAACAGAAGGTTAAGTGATAATAAAAACTTAACAGAGCCAAAAGTTAAAGAATGCAGTACTATAGGTGTTTTAAACTTATTTGCAAGGCTGAACTAGACATATAAGCATCATCAACTCTAAAAAGAGTTGAGGGTCCTTTCCTATTTCCTTGCTCTTTTCATCCAATCCCCACAAAACTAACAAATTGAACATGATATTCTATTGACCTATTGACCCTTTTATTTCCAAAGACTTAGGAAAAATATCTTTATTAGTAGAATTTTTTTTAATTATACTTTAAAACCTGGAGGAGAAAAAACCAGAAAAAAAGAAAACGTCAAAGACAATACAGAAAAATAAAAAGGCTTAGGCTTTCTGGTCCATGAATGTATAACTACCCAATTGAGAATTAACCTAACTATATGCAATACCAATATGCAGGGAATATTTTCGAAATTTTTCTCCTAAGCCTTTAAAGGAAAGACATCCTTAATGTATACAAAAATTTAAAAGCATTACTAAAACAAATTTTCTTTTTAATTCCCTACTCCATGTTATCTCAGAATATTAAAATAAACGTTCATATTTTCTTTAAATATATAGCCAATCTGTTCTAATTCTCCAGTTTTTGTAATGAAAATTCAAAAAGAAGCGAGTCTGAGAACAGCATTTAAAAATTCAGAAAAAAAAGTTTAATCCTATTGTGATTTTTCTATAATGTAAAAACAGCTCTTCAGCAGTTTGCTGGTTAACTTTTAAAGTTGAAGAATAAGATAACACTCTGTGAAATCAATTAATCAGATAATTCAGAGTAGAAAAATAAAGCCTAGTTTTAGTGAAGCGGCAACTGTCTTGGGAACAAGTGATGCCATTTGATAACTAGAAAAATACTCACCTACAGGGTGTCTTGGATTGGTGGATGTGCAAGGTGTAGTAGAAAACAGAAAAACTGTTATAGAGAAAAAAAGACAGTAGGCCAAATTACTGAACCAACCGTTTCAAAATACCTCTGACATGACCAGCACTCTTGCACAAATAAAATGAACAAACACCAGTGTACGTGAACTGTTCATTTTGATTCTTTAAACAATATAGTCTATTTCCTCTGGCCTCTTCTTGCCCCAGACATCATGGTCCCTTATATAGATAAATTTTTTTTTAAGTTTATTTAAAAAACAAGTCACAAACGACTTCCTCTGAAAAAGATATGAAAGGCAAAACTCAGGCCATTGAAGTTATCCATACAAGGAAGCACTAATAATATAAATTGTGCCTATATTTACAAGAATTCTTATCATCTCAAAAGCTAAACTTTCAAGTCAGTACTTTAGCTGACAAATTAAAATGTTCAGTGCATAAAAATTTACTGTATTTTAAAAATTACGAATATACAGCCGTAACAAGCCATTCTCTTCAGAAACTGAAAACTAGAATAATTTTAAACCCAAATGTGAATGAAGCAGAAAGCTCCAAGCCAGTACAGCTTTTACTTTCCTAAAGGGATGTATATAAGAAAAAGGGAAACAATTTTTTGTCATCAATAAACTTCCAAAATTTGTCTTGGTCATGTTCCAGTATTATGAATGTGCTAAAATTATAAGACATAGGTAAAAGAAAAATCTTGGGGGCTAAAATATTCTCAATTTTTATAAAAACAAAAAAGTACTATTAAAATAAGTTTAACTCCTGATACCATGCTATCACAAAATATTAAAATAATATATCTGCATTACCAATAACCTTATTCAATATACATCACTTTACTCCATTTATATTCTATTTACCTAAGATTTATTGAGCATCTTTGTGAAAAGAGGCACTGTCTGGGATCTGAGGATTCAGGATTCAAGAAATAAGGTGCCCAATTTCTTTACAAGCATACAAAATCAGCCTGTTATAAAGCACAACTATACTAGAATTTCTGAATGAAGGTTGTAATATAAATCCACATTTTATGAAAATTAAATCATCCAAATTCCTTTTCTGATATCTTCATTGCCTAAAAACTTCAGGAATTTCAGTAAATATGACACACTCTGGACTAGGATAATTTAATTTGTTTACAACTCAAAAAAACATTTTTTTTGTTGCTGTGGTAAAGCACAGAAACCCATGTGCACAAACACAAGAGCGTCCAAAGTATACACAGACTGCTGTGGAGAAACCCAAAAACCCTTATGCGCAAACACGAGAGCATCCAAAGTACACACACAGGTAAGTAAATTACTTCCTTATTGCTATTTAACCAAAAAGGATTTCCCCTAAGAATTTCCAGAAACAATTTCTTTCTAGGGAAACAAAAGTACTTAAATTTTCACCAAAAAACAAAACAAAACACTTTATTGACCATTTGAAATTATTCATAACACCATATAGTACCCAAACTCCAAAGCTCTTGACGGACCATATATATATTTATCAATTCAATCATACTTCTGTATTAATGAAAAATATAAAATACAACACATTCATCAATTCTTTTTTTCCTAAATCAATGGTAGAAGTAATACAAGAGGCAAAAAAATACATTTGAAGATGTCAGAAAAGGGGAATCATAGTTTTTGCTTTTTTTTTTTTAAGAATGTTAACACAGGGCCGGCCCCGTGGCTTAGTGGTTAAGTGAGCGCGCTCCACTGCTGGCGGCCCGGGTTCGGATCCCGGGCTCGCACCGACGCACTGCTTCTCCGGCCATGCTGAGGCCGCGTCCCACATACAGCAACTAGAAGGATGTGCAGCTATGACACACAGCTATCTACTGGGGCGTTGGGGGGAAAAAATAAATAAAAATAAAATCTTTAAAAAAAAAAAAAAAAAGAATGTTAACACAGATACGTTTTTTTACTACAGAAATTAAGATCTCTTGCCTTATCGCAGGGCTCAGTAATTACTTGTGAACCTAATAGAGCAACCATAAATCTTCCAGGCTATAACAAGGTTTTCCATTCTCCTTCCAAAGCCTTTATAAGACTATGAAATGCTCAGTAACATACACACACACACACACACAAACTCTCTCTCACACACACACTCACACACAAACACACTCTCTCTCTTCCTCTCTCTCTTTACGAACTCGGGCATTAGTCTCAGTAATAAATGTCTAACTTGTACTGTCCAGTGATCAGCGAAAGTATTATGTCTCAAAATGTGATCGCCTAAAGACCTAGAATAGGAACACCTGGGATGCATGTTTAAAGTGCAGATTCCTGGGGCTCGTCCCAAATTTAATGAGTCAGAATCTCTGGGTATGGAGCCAGGGAATCAAAAATTTTAATAAGCACCCCAGGGGATTCTTCTGCACACTAAATCTTAAGAAATAATGAGAAAACCCTGCAGTAGACACTAACTCCTCTACCAGCTTTCACCCAACTGATAATATTAATCAACAGCTGAAGTAGTGAGAAGGAGAAAAGGAAGTTTCGTCGTATATATGCTTGTGTGTGGATATGTTTTAAAGAACGGACATACAATAAACATGATCCCCACAGTATAAAGAAATGTCAAGTAGGGCTCTTCCCCCACTCTATCTTATCACACATATAAACACAGACCTCTACAAGGGATTTAAGACTTCTTTCCGACTGCCTTTCATATTCATGTTACACTATTAAACAACCCAAATTTAATTTATATTAAGTATCTTAGAGGCTAGGCAAAAGAGAAAAGTACAGAAGAATAATTTGCCAAAGACTGAACCCTTATATTCCACATCTATTTAAAGATAATCCTTCTTAAAGGAGGACTAGCTCTCAAGAGAACTAAGGCAAAAGGGAAGAAAAGAAAGAGAATATAGAACAGAAGCAGAGAGGATGCTTTCCAGCATTTCAGCACCTGACTCATGTGCTCTCTTCCCTAGGATTTTTATACCTACTTACACTCAGGCTTGCCAATCTCTACAAATTAAGAAAAAATTTCTCAGTTTTATTACATAATAGCTTCTGTTTGGAGATTTTTTTTTTTTAAAGACAGTATTATATTTATGAATTCAAAATAATTTTAAATATGCACATAAGGTATAAATAATCAGGGATTAATCAGAACAGTTTATCTGGTCTCTGGCCAGTGTTCAGAGAAAATCTGGGCTTTGGCTATCAGGACTACAAAATCCTGACTCAGATCCTGAGCAGACTGGACATCTAGGTGGTGCTTACTCGAGAATAAGCTCTACTTCTAACCCAGAAGCTGATAGGCAAAAGTAGAGATCAGATATCTTGATGTACTAGATGTAGTGTAATACAAGCGAAACAATAAATAATGAGTTTTTATTGTTTTCCACTACCACGTGATACCTCTCTCCACTCTCCCCACTAACATGACAAAAAAGTAGTAAAAGCCAAGAATTGTGAAAAAGACCAAAGAGTATGCAGTTAAAATTCAAATTTAGCCCAATGATGCCAAGTAGAATTCAGAAAAAAATCCTAGGATCCCAGTAACATCAACATAGTTTACTACAAAGCTTCCTAAGTATTTCCTCACCTAACATGAAGCCAGTAATGTGTTTGTGAATATACACGCGTATTAGCCTTAAGGAACAACTATAGTCAGAATACTCTCTCACTTTGAAAATGTTCCTTTCAAAGTGATTTTACCTTTAGTTTACTTGATACTGTCATATATATGTAAAAAGAAAATTCCAAACAGTACAGCAGAGTATAAACTAAAATGACAAAGTTTATCCATTCCCCAATCTTCCAAACTCCGTCCCCCAAGCCAAAGCAACAATTATTAACATTTTTGGGGGGGTATTCTTGGATAAAATTTCTACCTATATATAAGCATGAATATATTTTAAGTTTTTTTTTTACACACAGATATTCTTAGATAGATTGATTTACAACTTGCTTTTTTCACTAATATCTCCTTCATCTTTCCATACCAGCCTATGTAAATCTACATCATTCTTGTTAACGGCTTCACAGTATTCTTTCGTATGTGAGGATATACCATAATTTATTTTAGCTAGTCCACCATTAAAGGACATTCAGTTTGTTTCGTTTTGTCTTTTCTTGTTTGGCAATTGTACACAATGTTGTGATGAATCTCCTTGTACATTCAGCAGCGAATACTGATAACTAATATATCTTTAGGAAAAATTCCTTAATGTAAAATTCCTGGGTCAAAAGGTGTATGTACTTGAAATTTTAAAAGACAATGCCAAACTACACTCCAAAATCATTAAATAAATTTAATTTCCACTAAGTAGAGTGTCCCCACATCTCCAACACTAGGCATTATCAAGCTTTTTATTTTTATTTTTTGTGTGTGTGTGTGTGTGAGGAAGATCGGTCCTGAGTTAACATCTGCCAATCCTCCTCTTTTTGCTGAGGAAGACTGGCCCTGGGCTAACATCCATGCCCATCTTCCTCCACTTTATATGGGACACCACCACAGCATGGTTTGACAAGTGGTGCATCGGTGCACGCCTGGGATCCGAACCGGCGAACCCTGGGCCGCTGCAGCGGATCGTGCGCACTTAACCGTTTGCACCACCGGGCCAGCCCCAAGCTTTTTATTTTTACAAACCTGAGAGTTGTTTTAAAATGGTACCTTGCTGCTTTAATTTGTATTTTTTTCACTTTTAAGTGAGGCTAAGAATCTTCTCAAATTTTTATTGGGTATGTTTTCCATTTTCTTCTTCCTATAAATAGCATACTCCTATTTCGTCAATTTTTATATTAGGTTGTTATTCTTTCTTCTTACTGATTTTAACATATTTTTGTATGTTTAGGAACCTTGTCCATGACATATGTGTTACAAATATACTTTTTACCAGGTTACACCTGTCAATTTTATTTAAAGAATGTTTTCTGCCAGGTGTTATTTAAAATTTTATCCAGTCAAATTTGTTCATATCTTTATATTTTCTGGCTTTTGTTCATTGCTTAGAAATTACTTTCTCATATCCAAGATAATAAATATACTGACCTTGTGAATGCTCCTAACACTTTTATAGTTTCATTGACAATCTAGAATTTATTTGGGGGCTACAGAAAAAGGTAGGAAATCCAATTTTGTTTTGTTTTTCTTTTTCCCCTCATAGAGCCAGCCAGTTTTCCAAGACCATTTATTAAATCACCCACCTATGCTGTCTACTGTGATTATCAACTGCCATCATCACCACCACCATCACCATCATCATCAGCATCAGATACTAAATTCTCATTTCTACACAGGCCTAAGTGTAAATTCTCTCTTTTGTTCTTCTACTTAGCCTATCCCCGCACAGGTACAAATTCTTTATTATTGTAGTTATATTACATCTTTAAAAATCTGGTAGGGCTCCCTCACTACACTTTTTCCCCTAGAATTCTCCTTGCTGTTTATAATTATTTTCTAGAGAAAACATAGAGGCTTTTTTTAACTTCTCTTAAATTTGGGGGCATTATAATTGAGATTGCACTGAATTGATACATTAACTTAGGAAAGAACTCACAGTTCCCAATTTTGAGTCTTACCAGCCATTAGTTGTGAAAGGAGCTGCAGCACCAGTGACAAACATAGTGATAGCTAATATTTGTTGGGTACTATACGCCAAGCCCACTGGATAAGCTTATTTTAATAATCACAACAACCTTATGTGGTATCATTATCTTCATTTCAAAGATGAGAAAATTAAGGCTCAAAGAGGTTAAGCAACTCGTCCAAAGCCACAATCAATAAGCAAAGTAACTGATATTTTAATCTGTGCAATTGGCCTTGAGTCGATACTTTGAATTGTAGTATACTAATTAAAAACAAGGTGTGTCTTTCATTTATTTAACTGTCCTCCTCAACTGAATTTTTAGTTTTCTTCTTTTAGGCCCTGCAAGTCAATTGTTTAAATTAATTCCTAGGTAAACTTAGTTGCTATTTTAAATGAGGCCTCTTCTTTCATTATCATTTGTATAAAAGAAAACTATTGATTTTAGAATATTAACTTTGAAAGTGTCCACCTTACAGATTTCTCTTATTGCCCATATTAGTTTTTCAGTTGATACTATAAGTTTTCCAAATATACAATCATATCACAGGCAAATATTTATAACTTCAATGTGTCCATTCCAATACTTATATCTCTCAATGTCTAACTGAATCAATTTTAATAATAATGCTTTAATAATGGTATATTACTCTTTTGATCTGCTACTAGATTCCATTTGTAATATTTACTTCATGACCATTGGCTAAGTGAGGTTAGTCTATAGTTTCTTTGTATTTTTTCCAAAGTGTTTATCATCACTGTTTTTGTTGATTTCACAGCCTTTCTTTTTTTATGCTTTGAACAGTTTAGCATCAAAAGGATCTCATGCTTTAAAATTAAAAGAATTCACCTGTGAAACTGTCTGGATTTAGTGATTTGTTTGACACTCAATTTCTTTTTCCACATCTAGTGTCTGTTTAGATTCTCTCTGGGGTCAATTTTGTTAATTTATATTTTCCTAGTAAATCACCTGGATTTATTTTAAATGGTACTGAGTAATTCTCTTACTTGAATACAAACTGCAATAACAATGTCTCACTAAAAAGGAAAAATATAAGCAAACATATTAATCAACATTATTGGAAAATATTCACAGCCAAGATGCGTTAAATGTACAAAACTTGGAGCAAATTACTGGCTTTTCATTCAGGCCATAATTTTAGAAAAAAAACTTGAAATAGGGCTTTATAAGTAGTATAAGTACCCAGAGAACTGTAAGTAAAAGACAAATGATAATGACACTATAAACTGCTAAAAAATATATATATATTTCCTGCTACGAGGTACAAAAGGGTTTTCAATTAGATGGTATATGTTAAACACTTATAAAATGTCACTGAAAAAACCAACAAAATTGTATGCAAGGCTCTTAAGTGTTACTACTCCAGTCATCTAATCTCTAAAAGTAGGGTAAATATCAAAGCACAAAGTGACATTCCTCTATCTAATTTATTTATAAGAAACATTACTCAAAATTTAACGAGCACTTACTCTGAGCTGGACACTGTGTCAGAAACACAGAAATGGTGGAAATATGGTCCCTTGGGTGAAAAAACTTATTGCCCTGACCCCTAGTTCCAACATGACACACTTATAATAAATTCATAGTTACATATTAAAACCTCAAGAAATATAAACAGCCCCACTGGAACTTTGCTTCACAAACCAGCAAATATGAAGTAGTTGAAAATCAAATATCAAATACACTTGACTATTGATACAAATATATATAATTTTTAAATTGCTATCACTTTTCTATATTATTTTTAAATCCTGGCATCTCAAATTGGATATAATTTCCCTTCTTATGATAAGGCTCTAAGTACAGACAAAAGTCTAAAAAGGCTCTGAAACCACAGCTTTGAAAAGAGGGTCAGAAAAAGGCAAAAGAAACTCCCTTTCTACACTGTTTAATGAAACTTTAATACAAGAAACAGGATACCAAAATTTCAGAAAAGAAGGAAGTTATCATGGGAAAAACAATGAGCTCACTTTAAACAACATTACACATCAAAAGGATCCTTTGCCTTAATATTAGAATGTTAATGAACAACCAACAAAAAGTATACTCATACTACTGTTTCTGAAAAAATTTTATCTATAAACACTACTGAGATATAATCAATAAGAAAGTTGGAAGTACTATAATATGGTACAAACCTACCTGTGCACATGATTCTTCAGGTGTTTTGGCACTAACCGAATAAAGTGCTGGGAGATCTAGTCTGTGCACAGAGAATTTTTCTAGAGTGTGCAAAAGAGCTGGAGCAAGGTGAGAAGTTTGACCTGAGCCTCGTTCTCCAGACAATAACAATCTTGGCCTGTAAGAGGTTGGCTGATGATATGGTGACCTGCAATACATGTGAGACATAATAATTATTTCAAAACTGCACACTCTAAAGACCAATATGACCTATTAGGCAAAATATTTACACTAGAAGAACTCCAAATTAACAGAACTGTCTTATCTTTCTTATTTTTTAAAAAGTACAGTGAATCGTTTTTACATTAATTACAGTTTTTAAATTTTGATCTCTCTGACCATAACCAAAATGTAAAAATATAAAAATCCATTTGATGGGCCAGCCCCATGGCTTGGCAGTTAAGTGCGCACGCTCTGCTGCTGGCGGCCCAGGTTCGGATCCCAGGCGCACACCGACGCACCGCTTCTCCAGCCATGCTGAGGCCGTGTCCCACATACAGCAACTAGAAGGGTGTGCAGCTATGACATACAACTATCTACTGGGGCTCTGGGGGAAAAATAAATAAAATTTTAAAAAATAATAAAAAAAATAAAAATCCATTTGAAAAGAAAATAAAAATACCTGGGTATTCATCCTATCATGCCACATATACTAACTAACGTGGAAAATGCTTCAGACACTAAGTGTCATTTTGCTATTATATCCAAGGTCAAATGATAATAATCCCACTTCTCCAACAAAGAAGTACATTTGAAGAATATCCCAAATGTAGGACTTCTTTTAAGAAACGGTTAAAATGGGGCTGGCCTGGTGGGATAATGGTTAAGTTCGCACACTCCGCTTTGGTGGCCCAGGGTTCGCAGGTTCGGATCCTGGGTGTGGACCTATGCACGGCTCATCAAGCCATGCTGTGGCAGCATCCCACATATAAAAAATAGAGGAAGGGGCCGGCCCAGTGGCGCAAGCAGTTAAGTGCATGCGCTCCGCTTTGGCGGTCTGGGGTTCGCAGGTTCGGATCCCGGGCGCGCACTGACGCACTGCTTGTCAAGCCATGCTGTGGCGGCGTCCCATATAAAGTAGAGGAAGATGGGCATGGATGTTAGCCCAGGGCCACTCTTCCTCAAGAAAAAAGGGGAGGATTGGCATCGGATGTTAGCTCAGGGCTAGTCCTCCTCACCAAAAAAAAAAAAAAATAGAGGAAGACTGGCACAGATGTTAGCTCAAGGACAATCTTTCTCACCAAAAAAAAAAAAAAAAGAAAAAAGGTTAAAATGGTAAATTTCATGTATATTTTACCACAATTTTTAAAATAGAAAAAAAAATTTAAGATTTTTCCAGTGGCAGCAAATTTTGTTCCTGGGCCAATAAAAACTAACTATTCTTGTCCTAATACATGACATCTAAAGCCCTACATTAGAGAAGGCAAATTTAGGAAAATATATTAAACCAAACTCAACCAGTATTCTCAAGATTCTACAGCATCATTAAAATGATAAATGAAACAAGTTTATCTACTATCTCTATAGATAATGCAGAAAATTCTAAGCAATGCAGGAAGAACAAAGCAAACAAAAAATGGAACTAATGGAAAGAAATAAGGAAAACACATTTTTTTTTGATGAGGGAGATTGGCCATGAGCTAACATCCATTGCCAATCTTCCTCTTTTTGCTGAGGAAGATTGGCTGTGGGCTAACATCTATGCCCATCTTCCTCTATTTTATATATGAGACGCCACCACAGCATGGCTTGATGAGTGGTGCGTAGGCCGGTGCCAGGGATCCGAACCTGCAAGCCCTAGGCCACCAAAGCGGAGCGCACGAACTTCACCACCATGCCACCAGGCCAGCCCCCAGGAAAATACTTTTATTTATAAGGAATACGATTATGCAATAGAAAATCCAAGAAAATCAACTAACAATTGTCAGAATCTACCAGTAAAGTAACAAGATAGAAGATGCAAATTAAAAAATCAAAAGATTTCCTAAATACTATCAATAACCAACGTAAATAAGAAAAGAAGATCCTATTCACGACTGCAAAAATACAAACGATAAAAGAATATTAAATAACTTAGCAAGAAAAGTGTGAAACTTTTAAAAGTGTGATATACAGAACATATCACAAGCCTGAATATAAAGATGTCAATCCTTCCTAACGCATTTACAGTTAACTGTATTTATACAGTTTATAGGGTTTTATTTTATACATTTAAAAATTCAAATCAAACTCCCAAAAGAATTTGGAGTAGGAGGGTGATTTAAAACTTATTCACAACGCTATCTGAAAGGATAATCAAGTAAGAACACCAAGAAAATTTTGGAAAACTGTGTTAGCTCCGATCTGAGAACACGTACACCTGTTTCAGTAACAAGCACTTCATACAGAGTTCTTGTGTAATTTTCTTAACAATTCTATGAAATATATAGTTTCCTCTTATTAAACAAATGAAGAAACCAAGACTCAGAGAGGTCAGGTTTAAGATTGAACACCTGGTTGGTGACAGAGTTCAAATTTTCATTCAGGTCAATATAATTGCAAAGCCCACATTCTGAACCACTATGTTAAGATGTGCCCTACTTTATATTGAAACTTATTACAGAATAGAATAATGGAATAGAATGTAGAATACACCAAAACAAACGAACAAACAAAAAACCCCACAGATCAGTGGAATATAATAGGCAGCCCAGGAAACAGGTTATAGTAAATGAAAGAATTTTATATAAGATAATAAGCATTAAAAATAATGGAACAGAGATGGATTATAAAATAAATCTTTTTTTTTTTTTTTTAAAGATTTTATTTTTTATTTATTCATTTTTTTCCCCCCAAAGCCCCAGTAGATAGCTGTATGTCATAGGTTCGCATCCTTCTAGTTGCTGTACGTGGGACTCGGCCTCTGGTTGGACGGAGAAGTGGTGCCTTGGGGCGTGCTCGGGATCCGAACCCGGGCCGCCAGCATCAGAGCGCGCGCACTTAACCGCTAAGCCACAGAGCCGGCCCAATATAAAATAAATCTTGTTTGGGCCGGCCCGGTGGCTTAGCGGTTAAGTGCGCAAGCTCTGCTACTGGCGGCCCTGGGTTCGGATCCCAGGCGCATGCCGACGCACTGCTTTTCTGGCAATGCTGAGGCTGCGTCCCACATACAGCAACTAGAAGGATGTGCAACTATGACATACAACTATCTACTGGGGCTTTGGGGAAGGAAAAAAAAGGAGGAGGATTGGCAATAGATGTTAGCTCAGAGCCAATCTTCCTCAGCAAAAAGAGAAGGATTAGCATGGATGTTAGCTCAGGGCTGATATCCCTCACAAAAAAATAAATAAAGAAAAGAAAAAAAGAAGCAAGAGAACATTTTAAATAAATAAATAAAAAATAAATCTTTTTTAAAAATACAGAGAATTCAAATCCTCATTTCACAGAATAAACAAAATTAATTCTAACAGAGAAACAAAGTAAGCAAAAATTGAAAGACTCATATATTTCTAATTTAGATAAAAATCTAAGACCTTTTATAACTCAAAAATTACAATCTGAACCAAATGGCAAACAACCAAATGAAACAAAGAATTTGCCATTATCAGGAATGGTTCTTAATGTATAAAGAGCTTATATGCATACTGTTTTAACAAAAGACACCTTCCTGGGCAAAGGACATAGTCAATTCAAAAAGAAAATAGAAAGATAATGTTTTTTAAAATGTTCATTCATTTAACAGCTGCCTACGCTGAAAGCCTCACCCCTAGGTCTCTAACAATACCACTGTTATCATAGAGCTAATAACTGAATGGTATTTAATGGAAAAAGAAAACATACAAATTACAATAATTCAGTGTAATTAATAAGTGGTACTGCTTAAGTACAGAGTGCTATGAGAGACCAAAATAAGAGACTCAGAAGGTTTTCCTGTTTCCAAAGCAAAAACACAACAGATTGGAGGCAGAAAGGATGAATTCAAAGAAATAAAAATAGGATGTGCAAAGGACCAGAGACTAAAAAGCACTTGGCCCTTTGGGGTGACTAATATACTTCATATAGCCAGCTTCTTTTAAGGATTTAGGGCAATGTAGGCATATAGGTACTACGGATGAAGGAAGGAGAATCAGACGACAAAGGGTTTTGTGAGCCATGTTCAAAGTCTGGAATGTGGGCCGGCCCGGTGGCTTAGCGGTTAAGTGCTCGCGCTCCACTGCTGGCGGCCCAGGTTCAGATCCCGGGTGCGCACCAACGCACCGCTTCTCCGGCCATGCTGAGGCCGCGTCCCACATACAGCAACTAGAAGGATGTGCAGCTATGACATACAACTATCTTCTGGGGCTTTGGGGGAAAAATAAATAAATAAATAAATAAAAATTATTTAAAAAAAAAAAAAGTCTGGAATGTATACTGAAGATAATGAAGAAGCATTAACATGCTTAAGCAAGCTTTGACATAATCATATACAGGCATACTTCATTTTACTATGCTTTGCTTTATTATGCTTCATAGATATTACACTTTTTACAAATTAGAGTTTGTAGTAACCCTGCGCTGAGCAAGTCTATCCATTTTTCCAATACCATTTGCTCATTTCTTGTCTTTGTGTCACATTTTAGTAATTCTCACAATATTTCAAACTTTTTCATTATTATTATATTTGTTATGGTGATCTGTGATAAGTGATCTTTGATGTTACTATTGTAATTGTTTTGGGGCATGACGAACTGCTCCCATATAGACAGCGAACTTAATCCATAAATGTGTGTTCTGACTGAGGCACCGACCAGCCATTCCCCTGTGTCTCTCCCTCTCCTCCGGCCTCCCTATTCCCTGAGACACAACAATGTTGAAATTAGACCAATTAATAACCCCACAATGGCCTCTAAGTGTTCAAGTGAAAGGAAGAGTCATATGTCTCTCACTGTAAACCAAAAGCTAGAAATGAGTAAGCTTAGTGAGGAAAGCATGTTGAAAGCTGAGATAGACCAAAAGCTAGGCCTCTTGCACCAGTTAGCCAAGATGGAAATGCAAAGGGAAAGTTCTTGAAGGAAATTACAAGTGGTACTCCAGTGAACACACGAATGATAAAAAAGTGAAAAAGCCTTATTGCTGATATAGAGAAAGTTTTAGTGGTCTGGATAGATCAACCCAGCCACAACATTCCCTTAAGCCAAAGCCTAATCCAGAGCAAGGCCCTAACTTTTTTCAGTTCTATGAAGGCTGAGAGAGGTGAGGAAGCTGCAGAAGAAGAGTCTGAAGTTAGCAGAGGTCGGTTCACGAGGTTTAAGGAAAGAGGCCATCTCCATAACATAAAAGCGCAAGGTGAAGCAACAAGTGCTGATGTAGAAGCTGCATCAAGTTATCCAGAAGATCTAGCTAAGATAATTAATGAAAGTGGCTACACTAAACAACAGATTTTCAATGTAGACCAAACAGCCTAATATTGGAAGAAGATGCCATCTAGGACTTTCACATAGAGAGAGGAAAAGTCAATGCCTGGCTCAAAGCATCAAAGGACAGGCTGACTCTCTTATTAGGGGCTAATGGAACTGGTAACTTTAAGTTGAAGCCAATGCTCATTTACCATTCCAAAAATCCCAGGGCCCTTAAAAATTACGCTAAATCTACTCTGCCCATGCTCTATAAATGGAACAACAAAGCCTGGAGGACAGCACATCTGTTTACAACATGGTGTACTGAATATTTTAAGCCCACTGCTGAGACCTACTGCTCAGAAAGAAAAAAATTCCTTTCAAGATATTACTGCTCATTGACAATGTACCTGGTCACCCAAGAGTTCTGATGGAGACATACAACAAAATTAATGTTATTTTTCATGCCTGCTAACACAACATCCATTCTGCAGTTTATGCATCAAGGAATAATTTCGACTTTCAAGTCTTATTATTTAAGAACTACATTTCGTAAGGCTTTGGCTGCCATAGATAGTGATTCCTCTGATGGATCTGGACAAAGTCAATTGAAAACCCTCTGGAAAGGATTCACCATTCTAGATGCCATTAAGAACGTTTGTGATCCACGGGAACAGGTCAAAACATCAACATTAACAGGAGTTTGGAAGAAATTGATTTCAACACTCATGGATGACTTAGAGGGGTTCAAGACTTCAGTGGAGGAAGTAACTGCAGACATGGTGGAACTAGCAAGAGAATTAGCATTAGAAGTGGAGCCTGAAGATATGACTGAATTGCTGCAATCTCATGATAAAATTTGAACAGATGAGGAGTTGCTTCTTATGGATGAGTAAACGAAGTGGTTTGTTGAGATGGAACCTATTCCTGGTGAAGATGCTGTGAAGATTGTTGAAATGACAACAAAAGATGTGGAATATTATACAAACTTAGTTGATAAAGCAGCAGCAAGGTTTGAGAGGATTAACTCCAGTTTTGAAAGAAGTTCTACTGTGGGTAAAATGCTCTCAAATAGCATCGCATGCTACAGAGAAACTGTTCGTGAAAGAAAGAGTCAATCAATGCAGCAAACTTTATTTTTGTCTCATTTTAAGAAATTGCCACAGCCACCCCAGTCTTCAGCAACCACCACCCTGATCAGTCAGCAGCCATCAACATCGAGGCAAGTCCCTCTACTAGCAAAAAGATTACAACTCGCTGAAGGTTCAGACGATGGTTAGCATTTTTTCAGCAATAATATATTTTTTAATTAAGGTATGTATATTGTTTTTTTAGACATAATGCTATTGCACACTTAACAGACTCCAATATAGTATAGTCCTATAGATATATAACCTTTTTTTTTGCTGAGGAAGATGCTCCCTGAGCTAACATCTGTTGCCAATCTTCCTCTCTTTTGTATGTGGGTCACCACCATAGCATGGCCACCAACGAGTGGTGTAGGTCTGCGCCTGGGAACCAAACCCAGGCCTCCTGAACTTAACCACTAGGCCACAGGGCCAGCCCCAATATATATATATCTTTTATATGTACTGGGAAACCAAAAAATCCATGTGACTCACTTTATTGCAGTGGTCTGGAACCCAACCCACAATGTCTCTGAGGTAGGCCTCTGTATGTTTTTGGAAGATAACTCTAGTTCAGTATTACAGTATAAGAAAGGGTTTTGAAACAAGGCAAGGGCCGGCCTGTGGTGTAGCGATTAAGCGCACACGCTCCGCTGCTGGCCACCCGGGTTTGGATCCCAGGCACACACCGATGCACCGCTCATCAGGCCATGCTGCGGCGGCATTCCATATAAAGTAGAGGAAGATGGGCATGGATGTCAGCCCAGGGCCAGTCTTCCTCAGCAAAAAAAAGAGGATTGGCATGGATGTTAGCTCAGGGCTGATCTTCCTCACAAAAAAAAAAAAAAGAAAGAAAGAAAGAAGGCAAAACAGGAGGAAAGATGATCAGTTACGGGTCTGCTATAATAATCCAGGCCTGAGATGTTAATGATAGTCTAGACAAGAATAAAGAATACAGTCATGCATCGCTTAATGAAAGAGATATGTTCTGAGAAATACGTCATTAAGCAATTCTGTTGTTCTGAGAACATTATAGGGTGTACTTAGCACAAACGTAAATGGTATAGCCTACTACATACCTATGCTATACGGTACTAATCTTATAAGGGCACCGTTGTGTATACAGTTCGTCATTGACAGAAACGTCATTAAGCAGCACGTGACTGTGGTGTCAGAAGAGGTGAGAAGGAACAGCCTGTGACAAGACTTTTTTAGTAAGGAAAATCAACTGGACTTGGTCATTGACTAAATATAGAAGGGAAGAAAGAGGAAGGGGGTGAGAAGGATGTCCAATTCTAGTTGGGACAACTGAATGGATGGTGACTCATAGGAAGAGAAGGGCACAACAAAGGGAGATAGGCAGTTGGACAGGGTGTAAAGCTCAAGAGCGATCTAGGCTTGAGAAAGATTTGGTAGTTATTAACAGAGATGAAAAAATTAACAAAAATTAACATAAAAGAAACATCTTTTATCTAGTAGACTGATAAATTAAAAATTAATTTTAATACCCATCATTAGTGAGTAGATAATGGGAAAACTGGTATTCTTGTGAATCGTGGGCATGGAAAAAAGTACAATTTTCCAACATTATATTTGGCAAATATGTCAAATATATGCCAAAATGTATTTCCAAGGATATTCTTCAACTCATCCCACTCCCAAGGACTCCCTTATCTCTTAGCCTTCTCTACAATCTTTTTCATAATACTTATCTTCTAACATTTTATCTATCTATTACACACACTTATTGTTTTATTATCTGTCTCCATCTAAAACGTAAACTGAATGAGGGCATGAATCTTAGTCTATTTTGTTCATTGACATATTTCAAATACCTAGGACAACATGTGGCACATGATAGGCACTTTGACAAAATATTTGAATGAGTGAATAAATATATGAAAGAACAAATGAATGATCCAAACAAGAAGATATTATTTTCACCTATCTGGTTGGTAAAGATTTAAAAAGAAAAACAGTGCTCAGAACTGACAAGGGTATAGGAAAAAAACATTCTCATACATTAGTGATGAAAATGTAAATTGGTACAACCTTTCTGGAAGGTAATTTAACAACCTGTACAGTGGTCCTCCCTTATCTGTAGTTTCACTGTCCACGTTTCAGTTACCTGCAGTCAACCATGGTCTGAAAATATTTAATGGAAAATTCCAGAAATAAACAATTTTTAAGTTTTAAATTGCACGCCATTCTGAGTAGTGTGATGAAATCTTGCACCATCCTGCTCCATCCCACTTGAGATGTAAATCATCCCTCTGTCCAGCTTACTCATGCTGTATACACTTATCCACCCGTCAGCCACCTAGTAGTCGTCTCAGTCAGCAGATGGATTGTCATTGTACCGCAGTGCTTGCGTTCAAGTAATCCTTATTTTACTTAAACATGACCCCAAAGCACGAGAGTAGTGACGCTGGCAATTCAGATATGCCAAAGAGAAGTTATTGTTGTTAATCTCTTACTGTGCCTAATTTGTAAATTAAACTTTATCATAGGTATGTATGTATGCAGAGGAAAAAACATAGAATTTGGTACTATCCATGGTTTCGGGCATCCACTGGGGGTCTTAGAATGAATTCCCCATGGATAAGGGTGGACTACTGTATCAAGTTTTTAAATATATACACCCTTTGACACAGTAACCACAGTTTTTTAAATTTACCCTGAGCTCTGATTCAGATAATAGTGTAAAGATGTATACTTAGAAAGATGTCTATCACAGCACTGTTTATAAAAGAGGGAAATTGGAAACTTCAATTTTTGTCAATAAAGTTACATTATGGAACATCCAAAAAATAAAATACTATGCAGCTATTTTAAAAGAATGACATTAAACATATACTGACATGAAATATTCCCAAGATAATGGACAAAAAAGCAAGTTACACTATCAACCTACAAGAGGATATAATTTATATAAATTAATATATAGGTCTGTCTGTATGCATAGAGAGAATACGGAAGTGGCCACCAAACCTTTAGCAAATGCTATCCTCAGGTGTTTGGGCTTTAATTTTTATTTTATTTTTTATGCTCTTCTTTATTACTTCAATTTTCTACAGAGCATATCATCTTTCTGATCAGTAAAAACAAAGCTATTTTCACTTGGAAAAACCTCAGAAAGCTCTGTTTCTAATCCCCTTATGGTAATATACAGTAAGAAAGAAAACGTATTTTCCACCATAAGAGTTCTCTACCAGATTGACAGACCTTAAATATCTTGACTTCTATTTCATCTTAAATCTAAAAAAAAAAGGTTTCAAAATTGTTTTAGGAGACTATTTCCAGAAACAGAAACCCACCAGCAATGACCAAGCTAATGATACTGGAAATCAACATAAAAGTCACGCTTTCTACCTATTTAGCACCTTTTTTGTATTGATTTGGCATGTTAACACATGTGGTTCAAACAAAAAGCCAAACCAAACCAAACCAACAAAAAAATCATGTGTAGCCCTTATTAAAGGCCTATTTTCTAAAGTGTATGCTTCTTGGATATTGTCCAATCTATGCAAAAAGGCAATACAATTCCCTATCTACCTATTGAGTTCAGAAATCAATTTGGAAACTGCACAGTAGAATAGAAAGAACATGATCCCAAGAAACAAACAGTACAGAGTCTGGCTCTGCCACCTGCTAGCAGGAGGATCATGGGCAATTTACTTAATTTCTTTGTGCTTCAGTTTCCTCATTTATAAAATGATGATACCATAACTGCCATGATTGTTGAGAGGCCTGTAGATATTGCTATATATAAAACCCCAAGCTTTATGTATCTACCACATGTCTAGTTTGTAATGAGCATCAGATGCTAACTCTTAACTCAAAAGGACAGCAAATGCCACCATTTCTTCCGTGAAGCCTTCCTGGACTTCCCAATGGAAGCTTCTTAATTCTGCTTTCATAGCACTTCAGCCATATTGCAATGTTTGTCACCCCCAATAATAAGAACTTCCCCAGAGTAAGAACTACTTATACCTTATTCTTATATATTATTTATCTTACTCAGGCTTATGTTTTCAGCACCTAATACAGTGCCCGGCATAGAGGAAACACACAAACATTGGCAGAATGGGTGGGAGAATAAAGTAAGTGAATGGAATTTATCTAAACCTCCAGAACAAAAAAAAAGCTTATTCTAGGATACAGCCTTCTGACTGTTAAATCATGAAGTCAAATCAATGAACTAGAAAAGCTTATGTAAAAGAAGCTAAAATTAAGTGAATTCTTTCAGAAAGGCTAAACTAAACAAAATGAGCCACACCAGTGATACACATTAAATCAGTGGCAGAGAATGTTCTTAACAAAAAGACAGACTCAAAATTGCACTTGAAGTTTTCTAACATCAAAATCTATTTCTGTATCACTTTACTGACAACAGAGCTATCTTATAAAATTGGAACATATGTCTTTTGATAGTTCCTCAGCTCCTGTTACTATACATTTCAAATGCAAATAACTAAAATTGTCAAAACAAATAACACACACACACACACACACACACACACACACACAGAGGCTAGCCAGGTGAAAGTCAGAAAAAAATGATTATTTGATTTTGCCCTAGTCATCAATAAAACAGTTCTGTAAAATTACTGAAATAGTCTAAGAAAACTTCTCTGAGAGCATAAAAGAAAGGATCTGGAGCAGAGGAAAAAAGTTTCTAATAGAAAAACTGCTTTAAAAGAACACATCAAGAAAAAAAGAGTAAATGAAAGTAATTTAGTCACATTTTAACAAATGAAAAACAAGAAAAGGTTATCAATGCAAATAATCAAATTAACATTTTACCAAAATCTACATGGGAGAAACTTGAACACAAGTTGAAGACTTAAATTTCTTCAAAATATCTCTAAAGAAAAATTACTTAAAAGTACATACAATCCAGCTTCTTCTAATAAAAGTGCTATTAGACCCACCTGACTGGAGCATCACAGTCCTTTAACTATCGTGCTAATTATGTAAATGCAAGTGATGATGCTGTTAGTATTTGAAAACTATTTGGTCTCTTAATTTAAAATTACATTAGCACTAAAATTGTTTACCCACTAAAGTACACAGCAAAAGCTGCTTTAACATAGATCAAGGTAAAAGTAGATAGAAAAACCATAAAATGTAAATTAGGAAAGCGTAAATTGAGGTTTTGGAAAATCAAAAAGTTATTTATTTAATTACTGAGCAATTTCTAATTCAAAATCTCTTTAGTACCCTTGGAGTCCCTAAATTATCATCTGAAACTTATTACAAACTAAAATATTCTACAACATGGTAAATATTTCATTTCTGTCTTTTTTAGTTCAGATAAAAAGCAATAAAATTGGGGACATGAGCTGACTTCCTAAAGGTAACCCTTCCTTTCCACCCCAGTTTAAAAAAAAAAAAAAAATCACACAGTTTGGAAAAAAATCTATAGTTGACCAATAAAGCAATTGATTACCACATAAAAAGTATACACAGTAAAAGTTTTGCAGAATTGTGTCCGAACAATAGAAAAACAAAGTCCTCAAGGTTACAATCATAAGTAAAGATATACCAAAATACTAAACATCAAGAAGTAAAAAATCACTCGAAACTGAAAGAAATTTGATATAAATTACTCACATTGTAAAATGAAGATAGGGTTTATGTACAGCAGCAGCTGATGACTGTTTCTTTGGTGATCCTGAGTGACTACTGGTCTCAAAAATTGATAAAGCATTCTCATCTTCGCTATCATCTAAAATTAGAGTTTCTATATCTGTTCGGAAAAAAATTACAAAGATTATGAGGCTTATAAAATCATTTAATATTAGTGCCCTACCAAAACCAAGGAAAATTGGTTTAAAAATCAAGTGACATTAACTAATAAGTTATCTATCAAATAATACAGATTGACCAGGCAAATTGACCAACTATAGTATTTCAAATAATTTATAAATGGAATTAATGTAATTCTGTCATCTTGACGGACTACTTAAGTGTTATAAGATATAATTTGGGAGACTTCATGACTAACCACAAGAAGTCTGGAAAAGAAATTGTACTTGCATAAAATACCCACCTACTTACCAAAAATCTCTAAGTTAATTTTTGACCGAAACTAGTACATTTCATGTAAGATATCTGGCTTATACAGAAATATTTGGTTTATACAGAAACTGAAATATAGTGATGTACACCTGAAATTTACACAATGTTATAAGCCAATATGACCTCAATAAAATAAATTTTAAAAAAAAGATATCTGGTTTAATTATTAGGGTAACAAGTTACAGCTAGTTCTTACAAAAGCAACAAGAAACAAACTGACCCTCCTTTTTTCACAAGGCATACACACACATACATACCTTTTCAAGGAAAACCTAATCTAGTTAAGATGGGAGCCCAGAATTGAGTGGAAACAAAGTGAATCTTAAAAATGTACTCATTCAAGTGACATTAGTCTCTACATGGGTCTGAAGTTACTGCTCAAAGGACTAACTGGAACTGAAATCCCTACTGAGTGCAATACTTTAAAATTTACCCGGGACTACAACCCGAAGAATTAAAGCTATACTTCACACATACCTAACAAAAGTGTTAATTCCTTTAATAAAAAGCAATGCTACACATGTAGGAGGTATGGAAGAGAATTAAGATTGACAGAAATCATACTCTTCCCTCAAAAAAACAAAGGAAAAAAAGAGGTATGCTTTCTAAAATGAGACACTGAATAGTGCTGGCAGGTATAGATCTCAGTGACTTTTAAAAGCTAAATATTGAGTACAATTAATACTGTAAAAGTTAATCTGAAAAATAATTGAGTACCTTTTGAGCAATAATTTCATACACAAGGAAAGGATACTTGTTTAAGAAAAATATTAAAGACCAAAACAAACCAGAATAATATATCTAAATAACTAAAAAAAAAAAACAAACAAAATTTGGTTTCTCTTCTCCACTGATACATGAAGAAAAACTGGAACTAAAGCATACTTCATAATTATGGAAAAAATTATAAGAAAACACAGATAATAATGCCATAAAAAATTCTCAAATGGAAATAAAGGAACATTCATCATCCCTCAGAAGGGAAGGTAAGATTTTTATGATTTCCTAAAGATGACGTAAATGTTTTAAAAATTTTTTTAATTGGGGAAAAGATACATATCCTCAGTTATGAAAATCAGAGATACGAAATGTATAATTCATGACACAGTACCCGGCTTATATATAATAAAATATTTTTTCCCCTCCCTATTTGACAAATTTAAGAAATCAAGTAATCCACATGATATTTCATGAAAATCTATCCCTAAAAAATAAAGTATCTGAAAAATATATTTATAATGACAGCAAACTTCATTGAATATTGATTTTTACTATATATATAATTTTTGTGTGTGTGTGAGGAAGATCAGCCCTGAGCTAACATCCAATGCCAATACTCCTCTTTTTCGCTGAGGAAGATTGCCCCTAGGCTAACATCCCATCTTCCTCTACTTTATATGGGATGCCGCCAAGGCATGGCTTGACAAGCAGTGCGTCGGTGCGCCCCTGGGATCAGAACCTGCAGACCCTCGGGCCGCCGAAGCAGAGCGGGCACACTTAACCACCACGACACTGGGCCAGCCCCTCGATATAATATTTTTAATGTTAGTATAACCCATTGAACAATTTTCTATTTAGTGCAGACTACGTGCCAAACAAGGTAACTGGGGAAATTAAGATAATTAAAACACATTACTTTCTCTTTTTTTTTTTTCGTGAGGGAGATCAGCCCTGAGCTAACATCCATGCTAATCCTCCTCTTTTTGCTAAGGAAGACCGGTTCTGAGCTAACATATATTACCAATCCTCCTCCTTTTTTTTTCTTCCCCAGAGCCCCAGTACATAGTTGTATGTCATAGCTGCACATCCTTCTAGTTGCTGTATGTGGGACAAGGCCTCAGCATGGCCGGAGAAGCGGTGTGTCGGTGTGCGCCCAGGATCCGAACCCGGGCCGCCAGTAGCGGAGCACGTGCACTTAACCGCCAAGCCACCGAGCCGGCCCCACATTACTTTCTCTTTGAAGTCCATGGGCCTTACTGTAAATGAGTAACATTTACAGTATGAGTAACAGTAAAGTTACAGTAAAGCTGTTACAGTATGAGTTACAGTAAATGAGTAACAGCTTTCTGTTTTTATCTCAGGTCCAAACTACAATCTTGAGGCTAGAATTCAAGACCTTCTACAACCAGGTTCTAATTTACTCCCTTACTAATCCAATTAGCACAGCACACTGCAGAGTGCCTTGCCAATCATAACAAAATATATTTGATGAGTTGCATCCAGAGGGGCATTACAGCAACATAGTTAAGAGCATGGGCTCTGGAGTCAGGCTCCCTGGGATGGAGTAGGCCCCCAGAACTTACTGAGAACTTACCCTATATAAATGAATATCTTCCTAAGTCTCCAGTCTCTTCCTTTATAGAATAAGAGTATTTACCCCACAGGACTGTTATGAGGATTAATAAATGACAATTTATGTAAGGACTTTATAATAATAAAACACATGTAAGCCATTATTATTATAGTCAACTTTTCTAAAGACAGTAACCCTCCTACATTAAGATAGTCAGAACGTCCCAAGAGTGAACAAACAGAACGAACATTCACTCGTTTGTTTTATAAACAATGACTAGGCAACTACCACATGCTAGGCAATATGCCAAGCTTGGAATACAAAGTGGTGAGTGAAACAGATACATTTTCTATATTCATGGCAAATATAAAAGAGTAACACATAAATAACCTTATGAGGAAACTAAGAATTTATTTATTTATGCCTGTACTTATTTCATTTTAACAATATGAAAAATTAATTTACAGTACCTTCTTTCTTGTCACTCTGGCTAATTTCAGCATGAGGAAACACTTTTTGCAAGACTGCTAGGATGTTGTTGAAGCTTCTTTCCAGCAGTGGCCTGATGATGGGGGACAGCGCATGTCCCGAAGACATGACAGCACGCTGGGAAGCAGGCACAATATTCTGCATTGCATGGTAAAAATCCTGGGCATTGAGCACTATTGAGGAAACGTCTAGCTGCAGTTTATGACTGCTAGCATAGATCTGGGGGTAACGCCTCCGCAGGGCAATCAGGGCAGCTTCAGTGCACAGGGCCTTGATATCAGCTCCACAGTAGCCTAATGCACAAAAGGAAAAGGATAACAAAGGTAAGTTCATTCTTCCAAGTACCAACTATGTTTTGAAAATATACACATCTTTATCTAAGGAAATAATCAATACTAAATGAATAATTACATGCAATGTAATCAGCAAAATGAAAACTGACCATTTAAAATCACTTAATAAAATTGTTTACAAAACTAAAATGTTTTAAATATTTTAATTAAACACACAAACTAATGATATTAAAACAAGTCATGTATTTTGTGCCAAAACCACTGATTATAATGTGCAACTTTCTTCGGGAAAGGTTTTAAAATAATAATAGTTTTGCCTCAAGCCTTCATCAATATTCCCAATCATTAGTTTAGTCCTCATGACACTACACTTACCTATACATTTTTCTAATATTACTAACTTCCAAACAGCTATAATAAAGTAATACAAAGTAGTATAGAAACAGAAACTCCAAAAACAGAGGTATTCTACTACCAACTCTGAATGCAACCCACAGAAGCAAGTTAGTATCTAATTACCCCCAAAATTATACTTTAAAGTTGTGATCATCTCTGATAGTTCCAAAGGTATTAAAGGGAATAAGAATCCATTAATTTTCCACATTAACTTCCTTTTGGGGTATATATTTAGCTTAAAATGACTGATAATCTAGTTCTAAGGGCTATATCGACACAGGGTATTATCCATTACCCATATTTAACTAATTATGTAGTTAAACAATAGATCATGCCCCAGTGCTTTTAAGTAATTTCATTCATTTGAGCAACAAATACATACAAAAACACATGAACTGTTAGGTCTTTACCACAAGAAGGAAGAAAAACTCAAACTAGCCATGTTGTTTTTCAATATCAGCAACTAAACTTGCATTTGGCCACCTTTATCAGTCATGCCAGCAGGGGTAACCACTCAAACTAGTTACAGAACATTAGTCCCTAAACTCTTCAAAGAGTGGTATCAGGTTTATTTATCTTTTTATACCTCACAATGACCTTGTGGAACACTTAAATACTGAAATAAAAATGGTGATTAGGCAGGAAAACTATGAGCAGAGAAGAAACAGCCCCCCTGACTAACTGGCAGAAAAAGAACATTAAGGGACAAAAACATATAAATCAAACTGTAAATGACTCACACATCTGTAATGAACTATACCCCTATTATTAGTAGGGCAAATGATCCTGTTAATCAACTCCTAGAAATAACAGAAAAATCCTCCTAACTCTGCCCTCTTTCTTCCACAGCACTTACCACCTTATCATTTACCTATTACATTTATTGTCTGCCTTCCTCAACTAGAACGTGAGTCCTGTGCGAGTAGGGATATTGTCTGCTCTGTTCACTAATCTATCTCAAATACCAAGAACAATGCCTGGCCTGGTATTCAGTAGATATCCAATAAGCAGTTCTTGAGTTAAAGAGTGAACGAAAAGAGAAAAGAGTAACTCCAAGCTTCTAGTTTGGGAAGGTAAAAAAGGTTACCATGTACTACCAAAACAAGTGGATGAATTACATCTATTGAACTTTTCACTTTTTTCTAAGAAATCTATATTCTTTTATTATTAAACCAGCTTACTCACTGTGAGTAAAAATTTCAAAGAAAATTATGAAAAAACATAGAAAAGTATTGAAATTCTTAAAGAAACATTTATTCAGAGTTAGGGGAAAACTTAATATGACCTGTGAGAATTTAATTTAGAAAACTATAAGCAGATTAAGCATTAACAGTGCCCCATGACAGCAATCAATCTCCCAAATAATTCTTCAGAATAACCAAATTTATCATTAGTCTCTCATTTTATTTTCTATTTCTCAATGGTAAACCTGAAAAAAAAATATCTTTTCCTGTGCCATACATATTAAATTACTGTAGAACACCAGCTCAGTTATAAACAGGTAATGAAATAATCCATTTCAGAAGAAATAAGAATAAACTACCCTCTTCAAACAATATAAATAACCACAAATCTTTTCTTCTTTAAAAGTACAGGCACAGTTGCTGAACATACTCTATGGTCCTATTTTTAAGTACAAAAGCCTAAGTTAAAAAAGAAAAAAAGTTCAGAAACAATGCAAAACAGAAAAAAGCCACTATAAGGTATTTTTATGTAGTAAATGTTGCCCATAACATTTATGTTTGACATAACATACATAAAAGCAACGTACTGTTTATTTTTTATTAATGTATTAAAGATAATTTATAAGTTTATCAACAATAATAGATCCCATTTAAAGAAGTAAATTTTTGGATTATCATAACCAATAGACTATAAAGGATAGGATTTATCTCCTTTACATTTGTTTGTAAATAAGAATTACTGGTTTATATCTATGGTTCTCAACTTTGACTACTCATCTGAATAAACAATGAAACTGAAACAAAAATAGATTCCCAACAAACTTAGTGAATGAGAATCTCTTGTAGTTTAATGTCATAAATGTATATTTTGAGAAAGCTTTGCAAGTGATTCTGATACACAGAAAAATTGAGAACTACTGAATTAATAATATACTTCCTTTACTAGACTCTAAAACAGAATTAAAAGTGTGTCATAACCATAGCTAAATAGGTTATATTTAGGGTGACCACATGTCCTGGTTTAGGCCTCTTGTTTTGTCATAATTAACAGCATATTTTCTCACTCTCAAAAGGGTACTGGTTTAGAAAAATTGATATGATCGTTCTAGAAATAGTGAAAATATACAACAGCCTTTTGAAAGTTAAAAGTTGATGTTAAAGAAAATATCAACATTTCTTTCATAAGAATTCCATAACCATACTAATTCTACCATTACAATTCTAATACTCTGATGAACACAAATATCTAGATACCAAAAAAAAAGCACTCTTGAATACTGTTAAGATGAAAATTTGTCTGAAAGACTGAAAATACAAGCTGTTCAAAGAGGTTATAGACTAGAAAAAGTTAATAATAAAATTTTATGAAGTTATTTTTAAATAAAACAGTAAACATTAACAAAGGCCCATAAGACAGATGCCTCATTGATACACTTTCATTGTTTTGGCCCTCTTAGTGAAAATGAATAGAGAAATATGATTCGGTTTGAGCTCCTCATTAACCTTAAGCTCCTGCTACTTGTACACATGTTCTAGATACCAAAATTTGAAGACTACTTAAAAAATCACACCTATTATGCATGAAAACACCTCCCAGTACTAGAGAATTTATCTCAAGGTAAAAGTTACCAAATCCATAACCTCTAACAAGAGGTCTGCTACCTTTGCAGTTGTTCATCAAGACTGCACACTCTAGTGAGGCATAAATTTCACTGACCTGAACCCATACATGTTAAAACACGTTTGGGGTACATAAAGTGATAAGTTCACAATGAATTTAAAATTTATTACTATTTCACTCCTGTTTGAAGACCTATATTTGATTTCTTTAAGTGTGAACTGGTTTCTTAAATGGAATAAATGTCACAATCAAAAACAGAAGTCATTTAATTATAATGGATTTTTATGTCACTCTCCAGGAAGAAAATGGTGTATGTATAAGTAGATTCTAAACCACCACAACCACTTACCCAAAAAACACAAGAGAAGTTTTTCAATCCTATAAGAAATTATGTTTAAAAATTTTTTTAATTTAAGAAACTGACTAAAAGCTAAAATAAATCACTTGGAAAAATGAGAAGTAGTAGCTTTTGGAAATGAAAAAAGAAACTATGATTCTAATATTCAGGATGAAGAATTAAATTAGGGTCTATAATTTTTTAGATGGCATGGTAATAGAAAGTAACTGTAAAATACCTATCTTTTAGGGACTTTCCAAAATTATTTGAAGACTTCTGCTTATTTCAGTTAAGGATCATTCTGTGACAAATTCACAGAAAATCTACAAAGATTTCCCCGTCTGATCTATACTCTAATACAATAATATCATAAAAGTAGCAGGAAATAAAAGGGGTCAAATTTCAAAAAGGGAAAAGACTGGATTTTGTACCAAATACCACCCTCTCCCATAAAGCAGCACAAGGCTTTGCAAAGGTCAAGCCAAATTTACATGAAATGGGTTTGGCGCATGCTCTCTTATACCAGGCAAAGCTTAAACTGGAGTAGTGCTGGAGAGATTTACGTTTTCTCCTCACCAGAAGATGTCGAGGTCTTTGTGGTTCAAAAGCTGAGGGATGCTGCTTCGGAGATGGAGGTCCCTGTGGATGAAGAGGATAATTCGGATGTAGCTAACTGAATGGACTAATGTTCTATTTAAGTTTTAATTATTTGATGGTGGATCACAATGATTTTTTAACTAAGTTCTTTTTGGTGTTGGTAACTTTAAAGTTTTCCCAAGTAGACTGTTGATTGTTAGTGGACTTATTTTGGGGATTTCTTCATAATGCTTAAAAAGTTTATGGAGAGAGATTTTTTTAACTTATATTTTTGGGAGAATGAGAGGAAAACAGACAAAAGATGGAAAAAGAATGAAGGAAAAATACCTGTGTGTATATTCAATTGCTTATTGAATGAATTGAATGAATACTGTATTCATTTTATTTCAGACCTAATTAGAGCCAAAACCCTGAATTCCATCTCCTATGCATGATCATGTATGTACATAAAATACTCTCACTACATCCTTTTAGGACAGTAGTGTTCATTCTCTCTGGGGAGAGCTTCCACTCTGTGAATAATTTAACATTAAATTGGAAAGTTTTATATTTTGGGAAATACTAGCAAATGCCATTAAGTATTTTCTTTGAAGACATCTCTCACTCAACTTTTTTCTAGACCACAGGACTGAAGATGAGCCCATTACGTAATCTGCAAACTAAGAGACCATAGTCCTGCCTTTGACATGGACCTTTATCTCTCAAGTTTAAGCTTACATTTCTTAGTAAAATTTCTGAGAGGGGACAATTCCTAAAAGGAGACAATGTAGTAATATTATGGAAATCCAGCACTCAATGAAAGGCATATTACTGAGCTTTGTTAATCAAACACCTAATGGCAACTAAAATTCTAATTTAGACATGTTCAAACTTCACGTGAAATGTTTAAAATAATTTTTACATTTAAAGGCAGAGCCATCTATTGCACAAAGACATAACTATACTCGTTCACATTCCAAACATAAGGGAAAGGGAGGCTGAGCAGAACAAACGATGACAATCAAAGAATTCAAATAATAGCACTTACCAACACATTTTTCAGCCAATTCACCTAAAAAAGCATCTGACAATTTCGGATTCCAGTCCCTGGTATGGATCTGTAAAATGTGTTTTCTTGCCTAAGAAGAAAAATACAGATAAACGAAACTTTGTCTAAGAAGAAAAATACAAGTAATTAAAATATCATCAACCCCTCAAATGTATTAGCTGGAAAAAATTTATGGACTAACCATACCCCAGAAAAGCAACTGTTTATTTTAAAAGAAATTTAAACACTTTAGCATCAACATCAACTCTGATTCTCATAATAACTCTGTAAGATATGTAGTAGAGATCTTGTCTCTGTTTCACACAAACTAAGGTATTTAATATTCTGAAAGGCGAAGGAACTTGACTAGCAGCACATACAACTAAGGGACTGATGTAGGACTAGAATTCAGAACAAAATTTCACTTTCCACATCGTTTTTATCATTTGAAAATATATGAACAAGCCACTTTAACGTGTTATAATAATCATAACTTTTAAACAAACTTCAGATTTCATAGAACTTTTGGTTCTATCACATACATAAGGTATTATGACTGACAAAGAGCTAAATGACAACTAATTTAAAACCTGAAAAAAAGTTTTAAGTTGAAAAAGTTTTCAAATAAGTAAAGTAATGTAAGGAGTACTATTATCCTCTAAGTTAGATGATGCTTTGGCATTTAATACATAACAAGGTAATTTCAGTAAATATTAATTGAATTCATTGAGAAAAATCAAAGGTTTAAACAATTTTACCTGGATTTTTTTTCTTCAAAACAGTATTCTCTACCTAAATCTGACTGTATAACACAATCAAAATTTTAACATCTTGGTTTCAAATTAAACAAAATTCTTTTTCTTCCACAGTAAAAGAGAAACACTGAAGTATAAGAATCCATAATCAGCTGATACTATCACCATGTAGAGTCATAACTGAATTTGTTTTTTCACATTTGATTTCTTTCAGGGGAAGAACAACCCTTTCTAAAACTTCAATACACTTGCTCCCTCAACACTGCTACTTGAGCTTATTGAGACTATAGAAAGCATATTATAAACCAAGATGATAATCTTACTGGCTTGATGAGGAACTTGGGGTCCAACACCAAAACTAAAAGAACAACTTCAAAGTAGTTTTTAGTTAAGATAAATTGTGCTCAAAAAGTTGACAAAATCTGGAATCAATAGCTATTGCTTCAATTCCAAGTTCTAAGTTAGGCATCCAGCTACCAAAAATAAAGCAATGATGTAACACTTATTTTCTCCCAACTTGAAGTATGTGCCTGAACAGATACTAAAAAAGTATAAAATCAAGGTCCCAAAAAATATCATCCTGAGAGCTTATATATTCTAGAAGATGACATTAAGAATCTATATAGACTTTATTAGCAGCACAGGTGCCACTCGTACAAGACCCTTAGAGGATCAGAAACACATCAAAAAAAATTTAAGCTGGACGATATCTCAAAAAAAGATTTACTCTTATCCTCTCATTTTACAAAATAAGTAAGTAAAGATCTAGAGAAATGAAATTAATTATCTAAGGTCAAAAGTTATTGTCTGGTCTCTAAGACACTGAAGTGCCTTGCTCCTTCTCGATATAATCAATGAGTCGCCTTTATCATAAAAGCAAGAAATAGAATGAAGAGGAAATTATTTAAATCAAAAAGTATTTATTAGGCACTTTATTCTGTACGGCATACAGAATAGTAACTCATGTGGCTTTGCCTAATAGAAAGTAGCTTCCTCTACTATTAAAGAGTCAAAGGCAAATTCAAGTCCCTCATTTTTCGGGATTCATAAGTACACATATAACACTTATAATAATCATAGTGTTGATGGAAAAAAACAAAACAAATTAAGAGGCATTACTGCATAAAGAAGATATATGCTATTTTATGCTAACAAAGAGTTAATTATTTAAATTTGGAACCAAGTCTTACTTTTACTTTTTTTTTTTACTTTTACGTGGTCAAATAGTCATGATACTCCACTGCCCAAACTAGAGGACTAATATGAGACACTGACTGGTATTACTTTAAGTTAATAAACCAAATGGACCCTTATTACTCCCCTTAATCCTTCCCTAGGCCATTCATTAAGCCTATCTCCTAGCAGACTAACTCACAGTTTCTCTGTCTTCATGCTCAGCTTCTCGTTCAGACCTTGCTTCCTAATTCACTGAGAAAACTTAAGCAATCAGAAGAAAACTTCCAAAGACACCCCACAACACATCTGTCCACCTCTCAGCGTATGTACTCACAATATTCTGTCTTCTCCTTATGATCACAAATGAACTATCCAATTCCTATCTAAAGTCATACTCACCACTCATAGACTAAATCCTATCCCCTCTCTTGCCTATTAAAGACACACTCTGATAATTCTCTCAATTTCATCACCAAAATTTCCTTCTCTACTGGATATTTCTCACACCTTAAAAATAACAAAACAACTTCTCTTGTCCTTAATTCCCTCAATATCTATCGCCTCAAGTCTTTGCTTCCTTTTACAACAAGATTCTTGAAAAAACTTACCTTCATTCACTGTCTCCAATTCCTCCCCTTCTATTCTCTCTTAAACTAACCATATTCCAGTTAAGCTTTTTTGTACCCACCATTAATTGAAATTGCTCCCATCAGGTCCGCAGATGACCTACATAATGCTAAATACAATGGCCAATTGTCTGTCATCATCTGATTTAATTTAGCAACATCTGACACAGTTAATCACACTCTCCTCATTGATACAGTTTCTTCACTTGGCTTCCAGAATCCCAGTCTCCTAGTTTTCCTGTTACCTTACTGACTGCTCCTTAAGACACAGGACTTGGTAATCTCATCTAGTCTCATGACCTTAAATATTATCTAAGGAAAAAAGGTTAACAGGTAGTCCAGGCCTTTTCCACAGACCCAGGCCAAGAAAAATGACCTTAGATTTAGGTCTCACAGTACAGTTTCCTTGAAACAAAAAAGTTAAAATTAATGTGGAAAACTACATTTCAGATCCATGCTGTGCAATATAGTAAGCCCCTAGACACATAACACAATTTTATTTAAATTTTTCAATTAAATAAAATTCAGAATTCTGTTCTTTAGTCACACTAGTGACATTTCAAGTGCTCAATAGCCATATGTGGCTAGTGGCTACCATAATGGACATTGCTCAATGGACAACGCAAATATAGAACACTTCCATCATCACAGAAAATTTGAATGGACAGTGCTATTCTAAACCTTATTTAATGTTAATCTCTGATTTGTGCGGACTCTACCTCAATTGTGAGGACAGTGACTGACATACAGACTCTGAGGCCTACATGACTAGGACAACACAGAAGATAATTGGGAAATCAAGGTAATGGCTTTCCTATACCAAAACGAACACTGGCTGTGTCTCTTAGAACCAAGCACATTCCCCATGTACTGGTAGAACCAAAAAGATGTGCTTCGATTGTTGCAAGATGTCCCAGACAAGACAGCTGATGCTTCCCGTGATGAAGCTGACTGTACCCCCTTCAGCCTTGTCTCCTACAACTAAGCACACCTCTGTGCATTGGTACAGTCCTAGAATGGACTTTGTTAATGAAAATGATGCTCTATATGCTATGTCTCCTATCCTGACAAGGCTAAGTAAACTCGGTGCCAAATTAAAGCCTGCAAGTTGAACTGTCAATCCAAAACTGAGACAACTATTAGTGTGTATACAGACTGAGGTCAAATTGAGGTATTAACTGCTCTACACAGTGAAGCCATTGCCTTCATTTCCCTATAGTCTTCTATACTGTCCTCATCACTAAGCCTTTCACATCTACGTATGTAAACAGGCATTTTACATAGAGATCTAAAATCAAAGCCATATAACAAGTGTGTATATATATGTCTGTGTGTATACATATATTATATATTCTTATATACTATCTTATCTGCTTTCTTTAGGTTATATTTGTATGGGTATATGTTATAAACATTCTAATTAGGCTTATTTGATATTAAAATACATGAGAAGCATTGTCAAATATAGCATCTTCTCTGCATCTCTCCCTCTCAAACTTGAGTTCCTAGTGAAGAGACAGTCACTGATTAAACTGGTCAAACCAAGACTAATAATAAAAATCTCAAGTTTCCTAATTAGAATTAGGAAAAAAGAACTTTGTGTAATATATTAAATAACATTTTACATACTCAATGACTATATATTGCTCTGTTTTAATTATATATTCTTTTAAAAACTACATTGTAATGAATAACATTTGCTGCTTTTAATTAAATATGTTATGCTCATTTCTATGAAAATTTGCATATTTGGCTCTTATTCATAAACCCACCAATACTCTAAAAACATTATTTTTATGAGAACAAAGCCACTTTCACTAACTAGAGACATATAACTTGCCACACAGGATAATTACTACAATCTGGAGAAGTAAAGAAAAGAGTCAGTAAGCATCTATAGTAACCTAATCAGGGCTTTTCCTCTTCCTAAAAATCAAACTTTCTGATAATTGTTAATAAAAAGACTAAACTCGGGGCCGGCCCGGTGGCGAAAGTGGTTAAGTGCTCGTGCTCCACTGCGGCGGCGTTCGCCGGTTCCGATCCCGGGCGTGCACCGATGTACCGCTTGGCAAGCCATGCTGTGGCAGCGTCCCATATAAAGTGGAGGAAAGTGGACACGGATGTTAGCCCAGAGCCAGTCTTCCTCAGCAAATAAAGAGGAGGATTGGCAGATGTTAGCACAGGGCTGACCTTCCTCACAAAAAAAAAAAAAAAAAAGACTAAACTATTCAATAATTACTAGGTGTTTTTAAGTATTAACTAAGATATCTCATAAGCACAAAATTTAAAAAATGAAAATTCATAAAATACCACTCTCAAAGTATATGTATGTACACAAATCACAAATAAATATTAATATATAGGAAACAGAAACTCTTACCTTTTGATCAGGCAGGTTGAAAAGGAATTCTCGGTCAAAACGACCAGGTCTCCTGAGAGCAGGATCTATAGAATCAAGTCTGTTTGTAGCACCAATAACAACAATTTCGCCCCTGTTGTCTAATCCATCCATAAGAGCAAGGAGGGTTGACACTATAGAGCTGTAACAAAATTTTCAGACAAAATTAAAAATTTTAAAAAAAGAAAAAATTATAAAAACTGCTGCTTATACTAATCAGTCTTAAACCCTTATAAAAATGGATTTTTATATGCACGTTCACCAGGGAAAAGGGATCCAATTAACTTTCTCATACTGTTCTAAACAGTTTTTAAAAAAAAAAAAAACGCTTTCAAGATATAATTGACATACAATACACTGAACATATTTTTTTTTTTTTTAAAGATTTTATTTATTTATTTTTTCCCCCCAAAGCCCCAGTAGATAGCTGTGTGTCATAGCTGCACATCCTTCTAGTTGCTGTATGTGGGACACGGCCTCAGCATGGCCAGAGAAGCAGCGCGTCGGTGCGAGCCCGGGATCCGAACCCGGGTCGCCAGCAGTGGAGCGCGCTCACTTAACCACTAAGCCACAGGGCCGGCCCTGAACATATTTAAAATATACAATTTGATAAGTTTTGAAGTGTGTATTCACCTGTGAAACTATCACCACAATCAAAATAAGTAACAAATCCACCGTGCTCTTCCTCATGCCCCTTGATAATCCATCCTTACTGCTCCTCCTTGACCTCTATCCAGTCCCTAGGCAACCACTGATCTGTGTTCTGTCACTATAGATTAGCCTGCATTACCTAAAATTTTATATACATGGGATCACACAGTAAGTACTCTTTTTTTCTAGATTCTTTCACTCAGCATAATTATCTTGAGATTCACCACGTTGTTGGTTTAATAATACTTTATTCCTTTTTATTGCTAAGCTATATATTCCATTATATGGCTATACCACAATTTGTTTACCGATTCACATGTTGATGGTCATTTGGATTGTTTCCAGTTTTTAGTATTACAAAAAAAAAGCTATGAACATTCATACATAAGTCATGAAGATTTTCCCATAGGTTTTTTCCTAAAAGTTTTATACTTTCACCTCTTAAGTTTAGGCCTTCATGCTCTTAACCTTTAATGTTTACAGAATCTGAAACATTACATTTTGCATTCCTAATATTGCTTATCAGTGCCTACTTTTTATCATGACCAATCACGCCAGAGGTTTGTCAATTTTATTAGTTTTTTCAAAGATGCGACTTTTGGATTTCTTGATTTCTGCATATCTCTTTGCAGTTCATATATTGTTTGCTATAATTTTTTGTTTTACTAGTAACAGGTTATTTAGAATTAGAGAAATAGTTTTTAATAACAAAATCCACTGCTTATCTTTTTGCTGTTTCTTGTATTTTGTACATTACTAAACTTTGAAAATTAGTTGTGGGGCCAGCCCCGTGGCTTAGCGGTTAAGTGCGCGCGCTCCGCTGCTGGCGGCCTGGGTTCGGATCCCAGGCGTGCACCGACGCACCGCTTCTCCGGCCATGCTGAGGCCGTGCCCCACATACAGCAACTAGAAGGATGTGCAGCTATGACATACAACTATCTACTGGGGCTTTGGGGGAAAAAAATAAATAAAAATTAAAAAAAGAAAAAAAGAAAATTAGTTGTGATTTAAGGCACAATATATGATCAATTTTTGTAAATGTTGTCTGTTTGAAAATAGTGTTCATTCTATACTTGCCTTAGATAAGTATGCCCATTAGATCACATTCATAAAATATGGTTGTTCAAATAATCTATAAAGAATTAACTTACTTTTTTGCTCCTCTGGTCTATCAATTCCTGTGAGGTAGATGATCTCTCTCACAATGATTATCAATTTGACTCTTACTTTGCAGTTCTGTCAATTTTTGTTTTATATAGTTTGAAATGTAGTTTTTAGGGAATTACAAATTTTAAACTGTCACATCTTCTAACAATTGAAGCTTTTATCATTATAAGTTGACCCTCTTTATATGTATAATAACACTTTCTGCCTTACAGTCTATTTTGTCCAATATTAATATAGCTACAGCAGCTTTCTGTTAGTATTTACTTGATATATTTTTATACCATTTTATGAATTTGACTATTCTGCACATTTTATCTAAATAAAATAGTACAATATGTGACCTTTTGTGCCTGGCTTGTTTAATTTAGCATAAAGTCTTCAAGGTTCATCCATGTTAATGTACATGTATAAGGAACACTTCTACATCCATGTACCATGTGTCAGAATTTCATTCCTTTTTAAGGCTGAATGATAGCCCACTATGGACATATCACATTTACTTAACCATTCATCAGCTGGTGGACATTTGGGTTATTTCCACGTTTTGGCTGTTATGAACAACACTGCTTTGAATATTTGTGACTAAGTTTTTGCATGCTTTTTTCCCCCACCATTTTACTTCGAACCCTTCTGTATCCTTCTATGTACATGTGTCTCTTGTAAATGAAATATCATTGTATTTTGATTTTCCCCAGTCTGACAATCTTTGTCATTTAAAAAGAACATTTAGTCCCTTTACATTTCATGTAATTCTTGATATATTTGGGTTTAAATTTACAATTGTATTTTGTGCTATTTCTCTCATTGGTTCTATGATCCCCCTCCCCTTCTTTTGCTTTTGGATTGATTTTTTTTTTTAATTATTCTATTTCCCTCCACTAATAGTTTAAAAATTACACAATATGTCTCTATTTTATTAGTGATTCCTCTAGAAATTAAAGCCTGCATACTTGGTACTCAAAGGTTCCCCTTCGAGGTATGACAGATCAAGACCATGCCAGATAACACCTTGCTCTCCTTCAGAAAATAACTATAAAACCTGTACATAATAATACATAAGCATACACCTGAAGGTAGTGAGTGAGTAAACCCACTGCAGACAGACAGATTCTGGTGAGAGGTCACAGTCACTTGGAGAAAGAGACATACAGAAAGTAAGTTCTCCTCTCGCTGGCTTTTATTGTGGAGCTAGGTACAGTGAGGCAGGAGAGGAAGATTATGGGGGGAAACCCCTTAAGTTTCCAGTCCGAGTGTTCAGAAAACATACGGTGGAAAACTATTAACACTAAAGAATGTGGAGGAATCCCACAAGGACAAGAGCCAGTGAGGACATCCCCAAACTCAATCTACCCATATCTTTGAAGGATCTCTAAGCACAGAGCACTCAAAGGACCCAGCTAAAGACAAAAGATTTGAAAGGAAACCAAACCTGCCAGCCAAGAAACAGTCTGCATTTCAAGCCTAACCCAGAAAATTACCTGCTAAAACAAAGGAAATACTACTCATAAAATAGTAATAATAATAGAATCCAGAGACTCTACAAACTAACATTAATAATGTTCAGGATGCAGGCCAGCCTCGTAGTGTAATGGTTAAGTTCTCGCACTCCGCTTTGGTGGCCTGGGGTTCGCAGATTTCGGATCCTGGGCACAGACCCCCACACCGCTTATCAAGCCATGCTATGGCAGGTGTCCCACATATGAAGTAGAGGAAGATGGGCACAGATGTTAGCCCAGGCCCAATCTTTCTCAGCAAAAAGAGGATTGGCAACAGATGTTAGCTCAGAGCTATTCTTCCTCATCAAAAAAAATAAAAAATAATGTTCAGGATGCAATCCAAAATTGCCCCCAAAATGAATAAACAAAACCATAGAACATATTTTCCAGAGAAGAGAGAATCAAGAAGGCCTAACAGTGAGATGAACCAGATGTTGAAGCTAAACACAAGAGGACTTTAAAGCAACCATTATTAACTAAACTTGATGAAGCAGAAGTATGTTTAAATGCATGAAATCACAGTGGAAAACTATAAATAATGATAAAGAATCAAACGTAAGTTCTACAACTGAAAAATATAAATTCTAAAATAAAAAATGTGCTGGCTAGACATAACAGCAAAATGGACGTGACAAAGAAAAAAGGAAGGGAAGACTGAAGATAGAGCAATAAAAATTATCTAAGTTGAAGAGAGAAAAAGATTGAAAAAAGACAAATATGCAGATACATGATAAACACCCATCAGAATAAACACAAAGGCCACCCTGAAGCATATCATAACTAAGCTGTTAAAAACCAAACCTACAGAGCAAATATTGAAAGCAGCAAGAGAAAAACTACATATTATGAAGCACGGGAACAACGATCCAATTAACGGCTTTTCACTTCTAGGCTGCAAAGTAGGGGCGATGGAATCCTGGCAGGGATCAGCTGACTCTCTAAGTGGAAGAGACAAAACTGAGATTCCAGAGAGACCAAGATGACTAGAGTTCACAGGAAAGAATTGAGAGAGGAGACCACCGCACACTGAGCGAGAACTTAGGAAATATTGATAGGGCCCCTCAAGACTTCAGATAAATATTGATCAGTGTATGCATGTGAGGAAATTACTCAAGGCTTAGGGAAAAAACACTCAGACGGACTAGAAGTACCAAAATTTTACACTCACAGAGAGCCAGGAATACTGCTGCATTCCTACAAGCCAGACTGGTAAACTTCATGATTCATGGGTCATTGCGTACGAAAACACACAGAAGGACACTTCTTCATTGGTGGGAAATAATCAGCCCTACACTGAAGACTACTGCAGATCCACATAACAAATCCTAACAGCAAGACTCAAAAGAATCGAACTGTTTTCAAGCAAGTTAAATGCATCCCAGAAAAAAAATACAAGAATATTTATTTACAATATCATATTGAGCACTCAACAATGCAAAATTATAATGTCTGGCACCCAAGAAAAATCGCCAGGTACACAAAGACAGGAAGATACAGTCCATAATGAGAAAAATCAACCAAATAAAATCAACCCAGAACTAACTAAGATATTAGAATTAGCAGAGGACATTAAAGTAGTTATTATAACTATATTCCATATGTTGAAAAGTTCCTTATATGGAAGGTGCAAAACAGACCCAAATAGAACTTCCAGAGATAAAAATAAAAATACAGGCATACCTCAGAGATACTGTGAGTTTGGTTCTAGAACACCACAATAAAGCAAATATCACAATAAAGCAAGTTACATGAATTTTTTGGCTTCCGAGTACACATAAAGGTATGTTTACACTATACTGTAGTCTATTAGATGGCAATAGCATTATGTCTAAAAATACAATGCATGTACCTGAATTAAAAAATACTTTATTGCTAAAAAATGCTAACCATCGTCTGAGCCTTCAGCGAGTTGTAATCTGTTTGCTAACAGAGGGACTTGCCTCGATGTTGATGGCTGCTGACTGCTCAGGGTGGTGGTTGCTGAAGACTGGGGTGGCTGTGGCAGTTTCTTAAAATGAGACAAAAATGAAGTTTGCTGCATTGATTTGACTTTCTCTTTCACGAACGATTTCTCTGTAGCATGCAATGCTCTTCCTCCACTGAAGTCTTGAACCCCTCAAAGTCATCCATGAGGGCTGAAATCAACTTCTTCCAAACTCCTGTTAATGTTGATATTTTGACCTCTTCCCATGGATCACAAACGTTCTTAATGGCATCTAAAATGGTGAATCCTTTCCAGAAGGTTTTCAATTGACTTTGTCCAGATCCATCAGAGGAATCACTATCTATGGCAGCCATAGCCTTACGAAGTGTATTTCTTAAATAATAAGACTTGAAAGTTGAAATTACTCCTTGATGCATAAACTGCAGAATGGATGTTATGTTAGCAGGCATGAAAACAACATTAATCTTGTTGTATGTCTCCATCAGAGCTCTTGGGTGACCAGGTACATTGTCAATGAACAGTAATATTTTGAAAGGAATTTTTTTTCTGAGCAGTAGGTCTCAGCAGTGGGCTTAAAATATTCAGTACACCACGTTGTAAACAAATGTGCTGTCCTCCAGGCTTTGTTGTTCCATTTATAGAGCACAGGCAAAGTAGATTTCGCATAATAATTTGTAAAGGCTCTAGGATTTTCAGAATGGTAAATGAGCACTGGCTTCAACTTAAAGTCACCAGCCGCATTAGCCCCTAATAAGAGAGTCAGCCTGTCCTTTGAAGCTTTGAGCCAGGCATTGACTTTTACTCTCTAGCTATGGAAAGTCCTAGATGGCATCTTCTTCCAATATTAGGCTGTTTCGTCTACACTGAAAATCTGTTGTTTAGTGTAGCCACTTTCAGTAATTAACTTAGCTAGATCTTCTGGGTAACTTGCTGCAGTTTCCACATCAGCACTTGTTGCTTCACCTTGCGCTTTTATGTTATGGAAATGGCTTCTTTACTTAAACCTCATGAACCAACCTCTGCTAGCTTCAGACTCTTCTTCTGCAGCTTCCTCACCTCTCTCAGCCTTCCCAAGTTAGGGCCTTGCTCTAGATTAGGCTTTGGCTTAAGGGAATGTTGTGGCTGGGTTGATCTTCTATCCAGACCGCTAAAACTTTCTCCATATCAGCAATAAGGCTTTTTCACTTTTTTATCATTCGTGTGTTCACTGGAGTACCACTTGTAATTTCCTTCAAGAACTTTCCCTTTGCATTTCCACCTTGGCTAACTGTTTGGCACAAGAGGTCTAGCTTTTGGTCTATCTCAGCTTTCAACATGCTTTCCTCACTAAGCTTACTCATTTCTAGCTTTTGGTTTAAAGTGAGAGATGTGCGACTCTTCCTTTCACTTGAACACTTAGAGGCCACTGTAGGTTTACTAATTGGCCTAATTGCAATAGTGTTGTGTCTCAGGGAATAGGGAGGCCAGAGGAGAGGGAGAGAGGCAGGGGAATGGCTGGTCGGTGGAGCAGTCAGAACATATACAACATTTATCAATTAAGTTCACCATCTTATATGGGTGCAGTTTGTGGCGCCTCAAAGCAATTACAATAGCATCCAAGATCACTGATCACAGATCACCATAACAAATATAATAATGAAAATTTTGTATATTGCAAGAATTAGCCAAAATGTGACACAAAGACAAGAAGTGAGCAAATGCTGTTGGAAAAATGGATAGACTCTCTCAACGCAGGTTTGCCACAAACCTTCAATTTGTAAAAAACACAAAATCTGAGACACTCAATCAAACAAGGTATTGCTATATGCAAATGTTCTTAGTAGCATTATCATAATAGCCAAAAATACAAGCAAAACAAATCTCCATCAGATGGATTAACAAATAAGCAGTGATATAGAAACATACTCCCCAAAGGAATATTCAAAAGTAAAAAGGAACAAATATTAGTATACATGACATGGATAAATTTCAAAAACACTATGCTAAGTCAGGATTAGGCAATTTCTTCCATAAAGTGTCAAAAAAGTAAACGTTGTAGGCTTTGCAAGCCATACAATCTCGCTCTCATAGCTACTCACTCAACTCTGCTCTTTTAGTGCAAAAGCAGCCATATATAATGCGAAAAGGAATGAACATGGTTATGTTCCAATAAAACGTCATTTACAAAAACAGGCAGAAGGCTGCATTTGGTCCACAGGTCGTGGTTTGCTGACCCCTGTGCTAAGTGAAAGAAGTCTTCCTCAAGGACACAGATCACATTTTATAAGCGTCATAGCACTTATCCAAGGGCTAAGGCTAAATACTACGTCAATGAGTGAGAAGAATCCAACATAATCAGATTTGGAAAAATTACCTGTGGATCTGGTCTTGTCTGCTAGAGCGAACTGGAGCTAATCCATCTATTTCATCAAAAAATATTATAGAAGGTCTCATCAAATATGCCTAGTATAAACAGGAAAAAATATTCATTGTATTAGTTTTCATTTTTTAATTTAATTGTTGTGTTTTCTTAATAGGTAATATATGCAAATGGTACGCGCAGAAGGTAAGAAAGCTTATACAATAAAAAGGAAATCTTACCACTCCACTCTCCAACCACAAGGTCTTATCCCTGTAGGCAACTACCATTTTTAGTTTGTTTATTCTTCCACATAAGTTATTTATACACATACACAAAAATGTATTTTTAAATACACTTTTTATTTAATGCATTTTAAACACACTATACACATTGCTTTTATCATATAACACAGCCTATTTTAAGTAACAATATATTTTAATTAGCTTCCAGATAAGTACATAAAGATCTGCCTAATTCTTTTTTAACTGCTACAAAATGCCCAATATGGATGTGAGCATAATTAAATTAGTCCCCTACTCATGGAAATTTAGGCTGTTTTCAATCTTTTCCTATTATCAACAATGCTTGAATAAATATTTGTGTACATTTAACATTTCATATGAGTATAAACATATCAATATAATAAATTCTAAAAGTGGAATTACTGGCTCAAAAGGCATGTGTCATTTCTAATTTAGTTATATATTTGCAAATTGCCTTCCACTGATGTACCAATTTTCTCCCTCACCAGCAGTATTTAAGATCACCAACAATGTATTATCAAACTTTTTGATCTTGACTAATTTTTTCGGATAAAAATGTTACCTCATTTTCATTCTAATTTTTATTTCTATTATCAATGAAGATGAGCACTTTTCATATCTTTAAGAGCCATTAATATTGCTTTTTCTATGAAAGTTCTGTTCATATCCTTTGCCAATTTTTCTTTAGGATCATTGGTCTTTTGCTTACTGATTTTTAGGAGCTATTTATTTTAAAAACTAGACGTCTCTGTGAAAGGAAATGCAAACATTTTTGTGCAAAGGATATTACTTATATTTTGGTTTTGCTTATGATATTTTGTTCCATCCAGAATCTAAAAAAATTTTTATATAGCAGATCTTTTCTTCCATAGTTAGACTCGCCATGCTCTGAGATCAGAAACAAAATTCTCCTGCATTTTCTTCCAGTACTTTCACAGTGTCATTTTTCTCACTTAAATCTTAGATCTAACAGGAACTGAACTTAAGGTAAATGAATATTAGATTACAAATGAAAAGTCTTTATTATATAATTTACTCAAATTAGTATAGTTTATTTATGTTTCAATATTACTTATAGCAAATCCTTAGTTCACAGGAAGGTCAGCTTACTAAAGAATGGACACAAATTTTTCACTTCTCCCTGACTGACATGATATGCATTAAACTTTCAGTTTTCTTTAATAATTTGAAATGAAGAACAATTCAACCACAAAACTTAAGTTTCAGAAAACAACTTTATAAGACTAGAATTATGTATTAAGAGAAAAAGAGTAAGGATTTGATAATTACTACTTTTATATACATAAAACACATAGTTCTTTTTAAGAACGTTATATAACCTCACAGAACTGCAAAAAGAAGCACAGTATAGTATATGCCAGTCACTGCGATAAGCACTTTAATATACTTCCTTTCGGTGAAATCTCACAGTAGTCCAGTGAAATAGGTATTATTTCCCCCATTTTATAGAAGAGGCAACTAAGGATCAGATGCTTTCATTTACTTAAAGTATATATAGGAAATAGTAAAGCTAGATATAAACTAACATTTTTCTGACACCAAACACCCACCTCTTAGCCAATATATTATACCTCCTTCATTTCATTTAGTGCATAGATCATGTCCTTAAGAATGTCAACTCTCATTTAAAAAGACAATAATGACTATCAGCATATTTTTAAAAAGAAAGCAAACATTTCAACTACTCTTACCTACAAAGAAAACTATGAAACAGAAATAATGTAAATTTAGATGTAAAAAGCAGCATGATTTATGCTATGGTTTTGAATGAAACCAAGAAACATTCCTACTCCCAGCATGAAGTGGTTAAAAAGTATAACTGTCAAAAATTTAAAATTAAGTCATTGTACGGGCCGGCCACGTGGCTTAGCGGTTAAGTGCTCGCGCTCCGCTGCTGGCGGCCCGGGTTCGGATCCCGGGCGCGCACCGACGCACCGCTTCTCCGGCCATGCTGAGGCCGCGTTCCACATACAGCAACTAGAAGGATGTGCAGCTATGACATACAACAATCTACTGGGGCTTTGGAGGGAAAAAATAAATAAATAAAATCTTTAAAAAAAAAAAAAAAAAAGTCATTGTACAATATGCCAGCATTCCCAAGCTAATTCTTCCCTGATCCACCAATGTTATTTTATATTTATATTTTTCAATTATTATTAAATTCTCTTGAAGCATGCAGACTACCTATGTTTGACTTCCCAATAGACAGTGAGCACCCTGAAGGTGGGAATTTTACCTTATTCCTCTTACTAGATCCATTACCAGGAACATAGTAGATTTTAATATTAATTATAACTAAAAACAGTATTTGAAGTGCTTTACCAGTTACAAAGGATTTTAATACACATCACCTCAGCAATAGGTGCTCAACAAATGCGTTGAAAGCATTTTTTTTATTTCATGGGAATTTCCTTAGACATAATGAAATATAAGTTGCAGTGCCAAATATGAAGGACTTTCTTCACTAGATCAAGCAATCAAAAGTGAATTTATAACAGGACTAATTTTTAGAAGTATTAGGAAATAATATTTTTAAAGTTACTGTTATATATAAATTTACTATTTATTTATTTCTTTTTTTATCTTTACTAGATAGCTTACATGATATTCACTCATCTTACTCTGCCTTTTAAAAGCACCCTAAATTTAACACACTGATTGGAAAATATGCCTTATCTTGAAGAGTTCGTATTTATAGACTGAATCTGTTAAATATTCTAAAGTACATCTGTTCTCATATTAGCTGATTTCACTTACCTGATCAAAAAGAAGCCTAAGTTGCCGTTCAGATTCACCAACCCATTTGCTCAAACAGTCTGCTCCTTTTCGCATAAAAAAAGCCACCTTTTTGTCTCCTTGACTGCACTCATTAGCTAAGGCTCTGGCGACCAAGGTTTTCCCTGTGCCAGGAGGGCCATAAAACAAACAGCCCCTAGAGGAATAAAGAATCAATAAAAGTTAATGTTATCACCACCACTAATAACCAACATAAAAGGATGCGCCTCCCGTACAGTATTTACGTATATTATACCTTATTAGACACTGATAAAGCTTTTTGTAGTATATAGACAAAAGTTTCACTTTGCTGCGAGTCCTCCAGGATGTTCTCAAAGCACCAAGCTTTGGTAGGCAAGAAGTAGTTAAATCAGAGTAGAGATGAATTTGGCAAGATATATCAAAATTTTAAATGTGTTTTCCCTGTGACCCAGAAATTTCATATCTTAGAATGCATCATATAGAAATACTCAAAAGAATGTTACAAAGATAGATTTTAAATGGATGTTCAATAGAGCATCGTTTCTCATTGTGAAAAACTAAAAAAAATCTAAACGCTATCTATTAATAAGGGACAGATAAACTGTTAAATCTATAAAATAAAGCACTAGTATGATGTCAAAAAAGAATAATATGCACAATACGGATATGGGAAGGTGTCTAGAATTTTTACAGAGTGAAAAACAAAAAGTTACATAAGAGTATTACTGAATAATCTCATTTATATTAAATGTTTGTATTGCATAATACAGGCAAAATATAAACTACATATATGCATATATGTACTAAAAAAATCTGTAAAGAATACAAAAATTGTTCATCCCTAAAGAGTAGGATTACTTTCTGCTTATAACTTTCTATTTTGTTTAAGCTTCTCCCAAGGCTATACTACTTTAATGCCTTTGAAAAAATAATTATTTTTAAAATTCAAGTTATACCATATAAAAAACAAACTACCACTATGACTTTTAAAAGCCACTGTAGAATTAGAGGCCAACTTTTTAATCCACTCAAATAGAAGATGACTCTTTAATAAAATTTTCTACATCATTAAACACATAGAAAATAAATTAGAATCAAATCTGAATAAAACGTACCTCCTAAATGAAAAGGGACATATAGCAGTTTAAATCTAAAAGTCTATATGTACATCTTCAGAATATTTTATTCTGCCCAGTTTCCTTTAACATAATTTCTCAGCCTTTTCTGATCAAACACAAATTAATCTGATCATAAAGATAAATTATCAAGATTACTATTTCAAAAATATCCCATCATCAAGTCAAAGAAACATCTCATTGAAATTGTGCTTCCAAAGACTAAACTACATATAGCATTAAATTCAATGTTATTAGGAGGCCAAATTAAGGAAGATCCATTTGGGCAATCCACTTGATATTCAAGGCCTGCATAAAGAATCTCATCTTGTGCCTGACTGTTAAATGCTGAAATGTGAACTTCAAGAACACACTTAGTACCACAGCCTTTGAGCCCTAAATAATAAAATTTCATTCCTAATTCTCATTGCTAGAACACATCAAATAAATACATATAAAAATTTATAATCATTTACTAATTGAAATTTGATAATTAACAGTAATAACAATAATAAACATCTAGGACATTACTTACCTTGGAGGCTGAATTTTAAATTTTTCAAAAATTTCTGGATATAAAAGTGGGAACACTACCATTTCCTTTAGTGCATGAATATGATGGCTCAATCCACCTATGCTATCAAACCGCACCTTGGAAAGAAGGGGAAAGTTTAATACAAAATAATTTTAACTGTTTATAGATTTTTTAAAAATTTATGCGATAGTCTTATGATTCAGAAATACATGACTTCAGCAGGAACTGCTGCACATAAAGTTCAAAAAATTACACTTTTGAAATAAGTGTAGAAAATAAAGTCGGTAGGTAAAATTCAAATTTACATTTCAGTTCAGCCAAACGAAGCTACCATTCCTTAGTTTCCTAGTAACTAAGGACCAAGATTAACACCCAATCTAACACTTTAACGGGTACCTATAGGAAATGTCATATTGTATTCACACTCTAATAATTTAAACGCCTTTCAAAATATCATCTATCCCATACATTCTCAGTAGGGCAACACTGTCCCCGAGGGGGCAAAAATTGATTCAGGAGTAGGGTGAAAAAATCCTAGCCACACATAACAGTTTAAATATCTGAAAAGCTTTATCAAGTAAAAAATTGTATAGAAAAAAGTGCTTGAAGGAAATACTGTCAAAATTTTAATAGTGATTGACTCTAACTACCGTGTTATGGGAAATTTCCTTCCCTGCTTCTTTACTCTGTTATGGTACTTAAAAATGTTTCACACTGAATGTATTACTATGATAGGAAAAAAAACTTAAGTAATCTAGAAAAATAAATACAGAGTTTAAATAACAAAACATTCTAAGAGAAGCTAAATTTTCATGTACATGATATCAAATTTTAAGGAAATAAGCTACTCTGATTGGCAGAGATCTCTAAAGTTAACTAGATTCAAAAAGAGTAAAGTGCTGGTAAACCAAATAAGCAAAGGTCATTAAGTAAGGTCCTTTGAGAATGTGAACTATTTGACATGAGATCCTGAATTCAACACACTGAAATTTTCATAGGTCCTCATTAATAAAATAAATATTTTCCTCTATGAATTCAGATTGGAAGTAGCTAACATTTCATTTCCAAATATATACACAACTCCATTTGATAACCTAAGTCTCTCATATGAGAATCAGTTAAATTATGTTGTACAGACAGATTTATAGGAACAAAGAAAAAAATATCAAATATGTTTTTGGTTATGCAATAACCTTATTCCAAAGTATTCCCCTCAAAGACGATTCTATTAACAGTAAGAATCTACCATGTCCTCTAAATCTTGTCTCTCCTTTCATGCTACATACTTTCCCTGGTACTAGTATCCATTTTCCATAGTGACCTCAACTACCTTTATATTAGTGACCTATATCTGAATTTCTACCTCAGATATTTCTCCTTAATGCCAAACCTAAATGATCAATTTCCTATAAGTTACTTCCATTTGTGATGTGCAACAGATATCTAAACACGTCTATAACTAAATCATCTTCACATCTCAAAAACATATTCCTACTCTTAGGTTCCCTTCCTCAGAGCAGAGTCATCCATTATTGTACCCAATCGCTTAAGCCAAAAACGCGGGTAATACGTTCAACTTGTTTCTCTCCCTCATTCCCCAAAAGCAATTAATTCACCAAATTCTGTCATATCCGAATTTTGTCAAATCCATCTACTACGTCTTTCCATCGTTACCTTACTTTCTACCACGACCATTACTTCAGATTATTAGATTACTTACTATGTCCAAACCAGTCTCTCTAACGCCAGCCTTGCTTCCCTCAAATTCTTGAACTACATTATAGACAGAGTGATCTATCTAAAATGCAAAGCTGATCATGAAATCTAAGCAGCTTCAATAATACCCCATAGCTTGTTATGGTTAACAGGGCCTTGCCACATTTGTCAGCTTCATTTCCTACCCATTTTTCATTATATATTCCAGTAACACTGAAATGGAAAAAAAGGAAAAACCTGAGTAAGCATCACATGTGACCAGAGTGCCAGGTTCCAAGATACATACGTCAAAACACTAATAATGGTCATATCTGGATTTTCCACTTTTATTGTGTGTTGCTTTAGAAACCAGGAATAATCTTTAAAAAAAAAAAAAAGCTACTTCTAGAAAAACATTTACAAAACTTACTGATTTATCAATGTTCATTGGATCAACGTCAGCCAAGCTGGCACCAACTTTGACACGTTCTCGGAGAATACCACTAGCTAAATCTTCTGCTCTTAAGTTCATAGGTAAACATCTGAAATTCATAAAAACTCAAGTATATAGCATTAAAAGTTACACATTTTTAATGTCAAAATAAGTTTAAATCTTTGACATATTTTCATCTTTCTCCTTTTTCTCATAACCCAGAAAATAACATCAAAGGATTTCCTATTTTTAAACTACTTTTCCTAAATTCTTTTCAACAGACCAAAAATAAATTTATTCACTAAAGTAAACAAGATCATTAATCTATTTGTCCAAAGAGCCTGATCTATTCCAACTTAGAAAACATAACATACCTGATATTCCATATTTTACAAGTATAAAATAAAAATAGATCCACTAAATGTACTATAATACATGGCATTAAATGAACTCAGCTTTATTATAATATTTAAATTTATCCTCAGATATTACATGGGTATGTCTACTCAGTTTACATGATTGAAGAAATTTATTTCCCTTTTTTGCAAAGGAAACCACTTTTAGATCACATTTCGAGAACTAAGCTATATCTTTTGTGTAACTACCTTAAAACAGATCTTTAGCTACTCAAAATCCTGTACTACATTATTTAATGTTATTACCCCTTAGAAAATATAACCTATTTTCCCTTTTAACCTTGGGTAAACATCAGAAGATGACATAAACAGCCTCAAAAAACTGTAGCTTCTAAAATGAATGTACTTTCACTGACATTTCTGAATCCTAACTTACCCTAAAAATATATTTCCAAAGCAGGTATCAGAATAGTTCAGATTAAATAGGCATTAAATTCTTTCATTAAACTTAGATTTTTTCTTACATTTTCTTTCCATCATCCACATGAGGAATTATTTTCAGCATACAATCTACACCAATTCAAACTTACTTCCAAGACCTGCTAACTGAAAACTTGGTATTTCTACAATAGATATATAATGCCAAATTATAGAAATGCTTTGCTAAATGTAAATTTTCTAAATACAAATTATCTTTAGTATTATAAATATAAGCTAGAAAATTAACTTAAATTTTAAGGAATAAATTATAATTTGACACTTTAATTACTTACTAGACAAAATACTGATTCTATCCCCCAGCAAAACCTCTTGAGGTTTTAATGAGCCATATAACACTCAGAGTCATTTACCCTAGTTAGGCAAAGACCACCAGAGGCACTCATCCAACCAAAAAAAAAAAATGAAAGGCTCCTGATATAATTCTATTAGAAACCAATTCTTGGCCTGAGTGCTGTAATTATTTTAAGCATCTAAAATCAGCCTCTGTAAATAGCTTTGGATAAAGGAGAGGTGTAGAGGAAAAGACTGCCATAGACGTTGGTCTCTTCCCTTTGCTGTTCTTCCTTTACCTTCTCACACACTATTTTATTGAGTACTTACAAGGTATGTAATTTATGGGAAGTTTCACAAGGTTGGATTTCTACTCTAAGAATTACTAAATAAAAACTAAGTCAGTGCATTACTCTAGTCTAAAATATATGTTGAATATCAGTGTTATTGGCAAAATGCTAGTACAGATAAGAATCGTATTCAAAAAACTGTTCTTCCTTGTTTCTACCATGGAAATAACAAGAAAAAGTTTACTAACCTATTTCTTGCTCTTGCCATGCTCTTTGATTTCCTTCTTTCAAAGCGTTCTTCATCAGAAGAAGTTGTGTCACTACTATGAATGGCATGCTTCTTTCTCCTATTCAAAGAGAGTGAAATCTTTAAAATCATTACAGCATCAAATGGCTTCTAAAAACACACTGCAAGCATTGTGTCTAAAATTAGTTTAGTAGAAAATACATACATTCATTCCTTCATTGAGCAAATATTTAAGATCCTTGCACTCATGCAGTTTACATCTAATGAAGTATAAACATGGTAAGTTCTATAGAGAAAAAGAAAAAAAGGAGGAGGATAGGAAGCCTACAATTTTTTAAACACAGTAGTTCGAGAAGGCAGTCAAGTAACAAATTTAATTTGCATCCAAATTGATTTATAAATAATATTAGAATCTTATTAAAAAGAAAGCTTGTCTTTTTCTCTGTCTTCTTCCTTTTCCCAAATAATCAGAAACAGTCCCAACGCTAAAGAAAATAATACACTGGTTTACGGGAGACAAGGACTTTTACTTCCTAGTTAAACTTATGCCCTCTTTGAACTTCTTATAAATGCATAAAGTATTTTTTAAGGAAAAAAAAGAGAAATAGTTTATAATCAGAACTACTATGGAATGATTAAACAAGGTATCAAGCTACGTTCATCCTCAAGGAGAAATAATGCTTAATGAATGCTACAATATTAATATAATTAACGACATCTCTAAGATACCTAAAAAATATGGTCATCATACAAGCTGGATCATTGTAAATTAATTTACTTCAAACTCAAATTGGCCTTCAAGGATATTCCACAGCCTCTGCATCCCTACCCTATTCCAATTCCAACTAACCCCAACAGCAAACTCAGATTTTCCCCAACTCTCATTAAGATCCTTAACCCATCTAATATTCCTTCTGATTAATATAAATCCTCTCATTTCATCCTGCATCAGTTTTTAACGCCTGTCAACACTTCCAGGAAGAATGTTGCAATAATTACCTACTCAATCTTTGTCACTTTGATGTTTATCCTCTCCCCTACTTCTCTTCATCAGGAAAATGCCCATTTCCAAGTTTCTTTCTTACTCTGTGTTTGTGTGTATTTTGTGGCCCAACATATAGAAATGTAATATATTTGCCAATAGTAGCACAAATGAGGTTCGTGGAAGCAAAGGTATATTGCGCTAAGGAAATGACTCCAGATGGTAACTCAAATGTACAAAAACAAACGAAGAGGACCAAAAATGATAAATAAAAAGGTTAATATAACAAGAGCTATAAACATATACTTGCTTGCCTTTCTTCTTCTCTTAGTTTTTTTAAAATACATAAAATTATATAAATAATTCTAATAATGTATTTCTAGGTTTGTAAAATTTACAGATGTAATATGTTTAACAATAATATCACTAAAAGCAGAATGGGGTATGCAATTTCCCAGAACAGTCCTTTAAACAGATGGAGTCACACCATATACTCAAAATAGATACTCAAAAAATTAACTCAGAATGGATCAAAGATGTAAACATAGAGCTAAAAATATAAAACTCATAGAAAGAAACATAGGAGTAAGTCTTCATGACCTCAGATTTGGCAATGGATTCTTAGGACATCAAAAGCATAAGCAACAAAAGAAAAAATAGATAAATTGAACTTCATCAAAATTAATATCTTTTGTGCTTCAATGACACCATCAAGAAAGTGACAAGATGGGGCCAGCCCGGTGGCACAGCGGTGAAATGCATGCACTCCGCTTCGGCGGCCCGAAGGTTCACAGGTTCAGATCCTGGGCACACACCAATGCACCACTTGTCAAGCCGTGCTGTCCCATGTAAACTAGAGGAATATGGGCACTGATATTAGCCCACGGCCCATCTTCCTCAGCAAAAAAGAGGAGGATTGGCATCGGATGTTGGGTCAGGGCTGATCTTCCTCACAAAAAAAATAAACATAAATAAAAATAAAAAAAAGAAAGTGACAACTCACAAAATAGGATAAAATATTTGCAAATCATGCATCTGATAAGAAATTTGAATCTAGAATATACAAAGAGCTCTTACAAGTCAATGATAAAAAGACAAATAACCCAATTTTAAAATAGGCACAGGACATGAAGAGGCATTTCTCAGAGACAGAAACATGGCCAATAAGCACATGAAAAGACGCTCAATATCACTGGTCATCAGGGAAATGCTGATAATCAAAACCATGAGATTCACTTTACACCCAAAGGATGGCTAGAATCAAAAAGTCAGAGAATAATAAATGTTGGGGAGGATGTGAGAAACTGGAACCCTCATACACTGCTGGTGGGAATGTAAAATGGTGTAGCTACTTTGGAAAAACAGTCAGGCAGTTCCTAAATGATTAAGCACAGAGTTAGCACATGACCCAGTAATTCCACCCCTAGGTATACACTCAAGAGAAATGAAAACATACCTACATTAAACTTGTACACGAATTTTTATAGCATCATTATTCATCAAAACCAAAAGCTGGAAACAACCCAAACGTCCATCAACTGACGAGCAGATAAACAAAATGTGGTATATCCCTACAATGGAACATTATTTGACCATAAAAAGGAGTGAAGTACTGATACATGCTTCAACATGTATGATCCTAGAAAACATTATGCAAACTGAAAGAAGCCAGTCACAAAAGACAGCGTATTAAATGATCTCATTTTTATGAAATGCCCAGAATAAGCAAACCTATGAAGAAAGAAAGCAGATTAGTGGTTGCTTAGGACTTAGAGGATAAGGGAAGTGATAGGGAGGTTAGAATTAAAGAGCCAGGTTTCTTTCTAAGGAGATGAATATGATTTAAGATTGCCTGAAGCAATGGTTCCACGTATCTGTGAACATACAAAAAACCAATGAACTGTATGGTATGTGTATTATATACTAATAAAGCGGTTTAAAAAAAAGGTAGGTAAGACATCAGTGATGATGTTTGAGCCCTTTGTGGCTAGAGCATAGCTTTTACTGGATAAGAAACTGCCCTTTGGATATATAACTATTTGCAAGCTAATTACATCTTTTATTTCATTATGTTTATTCACAACAAATGTTTACCAAAAATATCCTGAAAGACACTCAAGATGATATGAAACAAAAATACAATGCTATGATAAGAAACAGCCAGAGAACAAGAAAGCTATTCAAAATAAAAAACATTTGCCTAAATAAAACTGCAAGAATGGAAGATAAAAAGAATGAAATCTCTCAAAAAAAAGGGAGAGCAAAAAAGACAAAGAGTAATGAAAAATGAGAGAAAAGGTAAGTGCCACAGAGGACCATCGGGTAGTTCAACGTTGGAGTAACAGCAGTTACTGAAATAAATGAGAAAAAAATGAAGAGAAGAAACCTAGCAAAAAAATAATACAAGAAAATTTCCAAGGGCTGAAAAAAAGAAAAGAAAAAAACCCAAACCAAAACGGCCTAACAAGAGGCTCAAAAAAATGAGTGGAGGGCCGGCCCCGTGGCTTAGTGTAAGTGCGCACACTCTGCTGCTGGCAGCCCGGGTTCGGATCCCAGGCGCGTGCCGACGCACCGTTTCTCCGGCCATGCTGAGGCCGCGTCCCACATACAGCAACTAGAAGGATGTGCAGCTATGACATACAACTATCTACTGGGGCTTTGGGGGAAAAAATAAATAAATAAAATTTAAAAAAAAAATGAGTGGAAAAAAATATATACATCTACATATTTATGTGCATCTACAAAGAAATAAGAAATTAACCAAGACTGACTTCTTATCAGTAACAACATACCACAGAAGACAGTGAAGCAAGAACTTTAAAGGTTTAAAGGAAACTATTTGGATTTAGAATTCTTAACTCACAAAACTGTTGGTCAACAAGAAAATAAAAGACATTTTCAAAGATGCAAAATTTACCTTCCACACATTCTTTCTTAGTAAATTACTTGAGATTCTATTCTTGCAAAAATGAAACAGTAAAGCAAAAAAAAGAAAGACCTGGGATCCAGCAAACAGTGGATCCAACCCATGAAAGCAATGTTAACTCACTTTGCAGCAGGCTTAGAAAACCATCCCTCCAAAGTGAAACAGGAAGATGACACTAGAAGAGAAGTCATCTGACAAAAAGAATATAAACGTTTGGGGCCAGCCCGGTGGCGTAGTGGTTAAGTTCGCGTGCTCCACTTCGGCGGCCCAGTGTTCACAGGTTTGGATCCTGGGCGCAGACCTACACACCACTCATCAAGCCATGCTGTGGTGGCATCCCACATACGAAATAGAGGAAGACTGGCACAGATGTTAGCTCAGAGCCAATCTTCCTCACTCAAAAAAAAAAAAAAGAAAAAGAAAAAGAAAAAAAGAATATCAATATTTTAGTATGATCAGAAGCTTGGAAAAACTTGAGACTACTTAATTGTTAAAAAAAGGAAAACTCTTGAAATCACCACCATTATTAACACTATCAGTAGATAATTCCATTGGGTCCTTTTTCTTCCTTTACATGAATCACTACAAGAAGCCACACATACATTCCTGTCAGGCTATGCAGAAGGGAATACAATCTCCCCCATTCCTAACTCTTTGAACTCTATGTTCCTCTTCACTGCTCTCTTTTCTTCCAAGCATTTGTCACAATCTGACATACTACGTATTTTATATATCCATTAGTTTATCTCCCTCTATTAGAATGTAAGCTCCAGGAGAGCAGGGATTTTTATATTTTTAACTTCTGAATGTCCTAGGTTTTGAATGATATTTAGGGCATACAGAAGGTATGCAACATATATTTGTTGACTGAATGAATAAATTTAATTCCAAGAGCACTTCCCGTTCAGTGGCCAGAGGTAGTGATAAAAGATCCATAGAGGAAGAAATTTAACCCTAGGACTCTACTTAGCTCTATGGTGAAAAACACTGCCATTATTCTAGAACTGTAAAAACTATTCATCAGTTTTCAACTTTTAGAATTAACCTAGAAATAAATCAAATAAGACTTAATAACTGTCACAGAACAAAATATATATATGTTATCAGTCTTGGCAATATAAAAAGGTGGAAGGAGCAGAGTGGAGGGAAGTGGATGTTAACATCCTAATCTTAAAAGTGAGGAGTCAAAAGATACTGTCTACAGCTGATGAAACAAAAATGGATATTCAAGTATAATGATCAAATTGCAAATGACCAAAGAAGAACTGAGATTAGTGCTATAATTATATGAGGGTGAGGAGGAAATCAGAAGACAATGTTTAAAGCTAATAAATCAAGAAACAGAATGTCATTTATATATAGGGAAGTAGCTATGAAAATAACCAAAAATAGAAATGTTAAAAGTGGGCCGGCTCCGTGGCTTAGCGGTTAAGTGCACGCGCTCTGATGCTGGCGGCCCGGGTTCGGATCCCGGGCACGCCCCAAGGCACCACTTCTCCGTCCAACGCGAGGCTGAGTCCCACGTACAGCAACTAGAAGGCTGTGAACCTATGACATACAACTATCTACTGGGGCTTTGGGGGGGAAAAATGAATAAATAAAATCTTTAAAAAAAAAAAAAGAAATGTTAAAAGTGATTGCTAACTGATAGTAGGAGTAGAGGTGAGGAAAGGTGGGCTAGGGGAATATTACTTTTATCATACCTATTCTATTTGCTATTTTAACCATGTGTATGTATTACTTTAATTAATAAGAAAAATTAAGTATGAAAAAGGTCCCTCAGAAGCTAAGATTAAATACTGAAGTAAAAATGGCCCAAAAGCTGGTGGAGATGCAACATCCTTAATCAAAACAAAAATTCTATAAGCCCTAATGGCAAGATTATTAACAACCATGCACCTTCAAAGATATAATGCCATTACCACAAATCTTTACAGACTAAACGGCAGTATAGTAAAACCACATGAGTTTTGGGGGGGAAAATACCCTAAGTTCAATTTCCAGCCCACTCACTTAATAGCTGTGAGATCTTGGGCAAGTTACTTAATCTTTCTAAACCTCAATTTTAAGCTGTAAACTAATAATAAAGGCATCTCTCACAATGGCACTGTAAAGAATAAATGGATTCATTATGTTAAAGCTTTGATACTAAGGCTGGAGCACAGTAGGTAATTAAAAAATAAAAATTCCCTCTATCCTGGGTTACTCACTTATAAAAATACCTCAAAAGGTTTCCACACAGCAAGACTGAAATAGAAAAACTGAAATCAAGCACAAGAGATGAGTACTTCAGTATGAACTTAAAACTTTATTTGAACACAGCCATGCTCACTCATTTATGCATTGTCTATGGATGCTTTATACCTACAGCAATGGAGGTGAGTAATTACAAAAGAGATTGTATGGCCCACAAGCCTAAAATATCCAGCCATTTAGGAAAAACATTGCTGACCTTGCTCTAGGAAAATCCAACTCATTTAATGATGAGTAATAAAAAAGCAAAGGGAAAAGAAAGACTGGCACAGTGTTGCAACAACACTACTCTAAGAGAAAGATATTTTCTTCTTTTTAAAGTGAGGAGCAAAGGTTAGAAACAGTTGAAAAACACTCTTCAGAACAATGATGCCACAAAGGAGATGAAAACTGTAAAGAAAAAGTTCACCATGAACTTTTAAAATGTAATCAAACAACAATCAAGTTTTCCATGATGAAAAACTACAGAGGAAAAATGTAAGAACTCAAGGAAGACATGGTGAGAAAACAGGAGGAGACAAAATTTAAGGTACTGAAACTCCAAAACACGTAGGGAAAAAACTCAAAAAAGAAATTAAGATAAACAATAAAAACATTAGGCATAGAAAAACTGGAAAATATCTAAAGGGACCTAGAGCATAGAAATGAAAACAGCCAACAAAAGGAAACAAAAAATTTTTTAAAGGTAACAGAGAAAACAACAGATATAAGAGACAAAGAAAATTCAACATGGGAATAACTGGAATCCCCACATAAGAAATCCAGAATAATAAAAAAGAGCAAACATTTAAATATAACTCAAGAAAACTGTACTGAAATAAAAGATATGATTACTCATTTGAAAGGATACAACGTGTAACAGGGTAAAGTGACTCAGATGGTCAACTCCAAGATATACGCTACTAATTAAGTTATTGGTCTATAAGATAAAGAAAGAAACTTTGGGTAACCCAAAGACCCCTTTTTGGGTAACCCAAAAAGACCAAGAGACTCATAAAGGAAAACAAAAATTACCCTCAGATTTCAACATAGCATTCAGTGCCATAACACAGTGGAGAAATAGCTGCAAGATACTCAAGAAAAGTCTATATAAGCCAAAATATTTACACCCAGCCAAACTGTCCTTCAGGTATGAAGAGCACAGATAAACAGTTTAGAACATGCAAGAATTCAAGGAATATTGAAAACATGAAGCATGCAAGAATTCAAGGAATATTGAAAACTGCTACAGGGAAAACTTCAGCTCATGAAGATATATAGGGAAAATGGAGCTACAAGGATAGGTTGTAAGCATACCTATCCTTGTAAGATATATTTACCTATTGTTCTAAAACTGAAGCAACGAAATAAGGTGACAGTAGAATGTACATGGCACTGTACAAAGAACAAAACAAAAATGGGAGGCAAGGACAATGATGTGAAATAAGGTTAAGTAAGCTAACAACTTCAATTTTAACAGAAGAGGGTCAAAGATTATCATTTATAACTTACAAATAAAACTTTTTTAAAATATTTATTTAAAAGGACAATAGTAAACACTAAAAAGAAAGAGTAAAACTGAAAATCTGTAGTAGAAAACAGAGGGGAATAGACAGAAAAGAATACTCAGGGTAAGATCATGCTCAGAGAAGAAACTAATAAGTACTAACAAAAAAAGCAAGGTCATTATAAAAACTTATAGGTATAAAGTAAAAACCACTATAAAATGCATGCCTTCCTTAAAAAAAAAAAAAGCCACAAAAACTAGGTATAAAAATAAATAAAAAACAAACGCAATGAAAAAGAACCACATAGGGAAATACTTTTTGAATTTATTATCAAAAACCTTCCCATATGGCAAGATTCACCAAACCTAATGGATGAAAAGAGAAACAGATATCTGCATAGTCTCAAAATGTCCCCCCAAGATACTTCCCCAGTGCTGAATTCTATCAAACCTTTAAGCAAGAAATAACACCAATCTTACACAAACTCTTTCAGAAAGCAGAAGAGGGAAATACCTCCCAACTGTCTTTATGAGATGAGCATAACTTGAACACCAAAACCTGACAAAGACATTACAAAAAAAATTACAAACCAATATCCCTCATGAACATAGACACCAAAAAATAACTCAAGAAAACATTAACAAATTATATCCAGCAGACAATAAAAATGATATACATCATGACCTAAAAGAGTTTATCCAGGGAGGGCCAGCCCTATGGCATAGCAGTTAAGTGCGTGCGCTCCGCTGCTGGCGGCCCAGGTTTGGATCCTGGGCACTCACCGATGCAGCGTTTGTCAGACCATGCTGTCGCAGCATCCCATATAAAGTGGAGGAAGATGGGCACGGATGTTAGCCCAGGGCCAGTCTTCCTCAGCAAAAAAAAAAAAAAAAAAGAGGAGGATTGGCATGGATGTTAGCTCAGGGCTATCTTCCTCACACACACACAAAAAAGAGTTTATCCAGGGAATGCAATCAGTGCAATTCACCACATTAACAATAAAAGAGAAGTATTATGACCAATTTAATTGAGGAACAAAAATCATTTACCAAAATTCAACATCCTTTTATGATAAAAACTCTCAATAAACTATAGAGGGAAACTTATTCAATTAGTAAATGGCATCTTTAAAAAAAAAAATCTTGAGGGCCGCCCCGTGGCTTGGCGGTTAAGTGCGCGCGCTGTGCTGCCGGCGGCCCGGGTTTGGATCCCGGGTGCGCACCAATGCACCGCTCCTCTGGCCATGCTGAGGCCGCGTCCCACATACGGCAACTAGAAGGATGTGCAGCTATGACAGACAACTATCTGCTGGGGCTTTGGGGGAAAAATAAATAAATAAAATCTTTAAAAAAAAAAAATCTTGAGCTAATACTCCACTTACTGGAGAAATCATGAACCTTTTCCCCCAAACATCAGGTACAACACAAAGATATTCACTCTCACAACTTCTGTTCACCACTGTACCAGGGATCCTGGCCATTACAATACAGAAAGAAAAAAATAAATAAAACTCATACAGATCAAAACTGTCACTATTTGCAGATGATATTTTTTATGTAGAAAATACTCAGGAATCTACAAAACAACTAATAGAATAACAGAATTTGGCAAGGTCACAGGAAACAATGTTAATATACAAAACAATTGGAAAAAAAGTTTTTAAAAACAATTCCATAGAAGCAGAAAACATAAAATACCTAGGAATAAAATTTTTTAAAGACATGAAAAACCTCTACACTGTAAACTACAAATCACTGCTGAGAGAAATTTCAAAAGACTTAAATACATGAAATGATATCCATGTTCATAGATTGGCAGACTAAATACTACTATCATATCAATTCTCCCCACACTGACTTATAGCTTCAACACAATCCCAAACAAAACCCCAGCAGGCTTTTATTGTAGAAACTAATAAGGTGATTATAAAATTTAATGAAAATGCAAAGGACCTAGAACACCCAAAGTAATCTTAAAAAAGAAGACTAAATCTGGAAGACTTGCAGCACCTGACTTCAAGACGTACAGTAATCAAGAGAGTGTGGTAATACTCGATCAGTAGAACAGGATCCATAACTAGACCTACACATATATATGAAATAGATTTTTGAAAGAAGTACCAAGTCAACTCAATAAGGAAAGAGTCTTTTCAAAATATGATGCTTTAAACTTGATATTCATGCACAAAAAAATAACCACAACTTTTACCTCACATAGTACACAAAAAGCTAAAACTATAAAACTTCTAGTAAAATACATGGGATAAAAATCTTTGTGACCTTGTGGTGGACAAAAGATTCAAAAAGCACAAACTATAAAAGAAAAAATGGATATTCTGACCTTCATAAAAATTTGAAACAACCAGTAAGTAAATGGATAGTAAGTAGATACTGGCAGTCAGGTTTTCAATATCTGAAAGTTAGAGATAAACAAGACAGGACAGTTAGCATGAACCCTGTGATACTAGATTAGAGTAGCAGACATCAGTATGAACTCATGTTTAGCTTAATATAGATACAGATGAGTATAGAAACAATTATAAATGTACACATGGGTTAGTGTATACATACATATATTACCTAGCTATCTGCTGAGAGGGCCTAGAAGTAAAGATGCCCCAGTAGCAATAAACATATGCAGTGTCTAGATACCAGTTTCAAAATATCAATCTCCAATAAAAGCAACCAAAGGCCCTTAGAGGGATAGCTTATCCTAGAGCTGGGGCATGAAATATACAAAATGAGCCTGAAGCATGCTGTAAGGACAGAAAGTAAAGAAGCACTCAAAAAACAAAAGGATGGAGGCATGTAAAAGGGACACAAGAGACAACGTGAAAAAGTTTACAATGACCAAAGCAAGAACAATTGGAGCAACAAAATAACACCATATTGCAACCCAAAGTATAAAATACTGATATAAATGACTAAACAAAATTTTCTAATGGGGGGGAGGCAATTTCCTTACAAAAGAATTTCAAGTAATATATGTAGATACTCCCCACTCCAGGAGATGGAGTTTAATTCCCAAACCACTACCCTCCCTTGGAGGTGTGCTACACTTAGTGGCTTGTTTATAAAGAGTAGACTATGGGGGTTTACAAAGAGTAGACTATGGGGGCCAGCCCCATGGCTTAGCGGTTAAGTGCGTGCGCTCCGCTACTAGCGGCCCAGGTTCGGATCCCAGGCGCGCACCGACGCACCGCCGGTCCGGCCATGCTCAGGCGGCGTCCCACATACAGCAACTAGAAGGATGTGCAACTATGACATACAACTATCTACTGACGCTTTGGGGCGGGGGGGGGGGATTGGCAATAGATGTTAGCTCAGGGCTGGTCTTCCTCAGCAAAAAGAGGAGGATTAGCATGGATGTTAGCTCAGGGCTGATATTCCTCATAAAAAAAAAAAAAAAAAAAAAGATGCGGTGTAGTGGTTAAGTTTGTGCTTAACAGCGGTCCGGGGTTCACGGGTTTGGATCCCAGGCATGGACTTACACACCACTTATCAAACCATGCTGCGGCAGGTGTCTCACATACATAGTAGAGGAAGATGGGCACAGATGTTAGCCAAGGGCCAATGTTCCTCAGAAAAAAGAAGAGGATTGGCAACCGATGTTAGCTCAGGGCTAATCTTCCTCACCAAAAAAAAAAAAAAAAAAAAAGATGAGCAAAAAAATTTAAACAGAAACTGCACAAAGGAGATATGGGATGGCCAACAAGCAAATAAAACAATGCTTAACATGATTAAAGGCATCAGAAACAAGCAAATTAAAACTGCAATGAGACACTACTATATATTCATCAGAATGACTAAAATTAAAAAGACTGACCACACCAAGTATTGATAAGGATGTGAAGCAAACAGAACTCAAATACCCTGCTAGTGAAAATGCAAACTGGTTACAACAATTTTGAACACTGTTTTGCAGTTTCTTAAAAAGTTAAATTTATCAGGGCCAGCCTCATGGCTTAGCGGTTAAGTGCGCACACTCCGCTACCGGCGGTCCGGCTTCAGATCCCAGGTGCGCACCGACGCACCGCTTCTCCAGCCACACTGAGGCCACGTCCCACATACAGCAACTAGAAGGATGTGCAACTATGACATACAACTATCTACTGGGGCTTTGAGGGGGAAAAAAAAAGGAGGAGGATTGGCAATAGATGTTAGCTCAGAGCCGGTCTTCCTCAGCAAAAAGAGGAGGATTAGCATGGATGTTAGCTCAGGGCTGATCTTCCTCACAAAAAAAAAAAAAAAAAAGTTAAATTTATCACCGGGTCTGGCCTGGTGGCATAGTGGTTAAGTTTGCACATTCTGCTTTGGTGGCCCAGGGTTCACCGGTTCAAATCCTTGGTGCAGGCCTACTCACTGCTCATCAAGCCACGCTGAGGTGGCGTCCCACATAGAAGAGCTACAACTCTACAACTACGATACACAACTATGTACTGGGGCCTTGAGGAGAAAAAAGAAAAAAGGGGGGGGGGTTGGCAACAGATGTTAGCGTAGGGCCAATCTTCTTCTTCAAAAAAAAAGTTAAATATCACCTATCAAAAGACCTACACATTCCACTCATAGGCATTTACCCAAGAGAATCAAAATACACACCTATACAAAGATAAAAAGATTTATACACGAATGCTCAAAGCTGCTTTATTCACAACGGTAGAAAATAGGAAACAACCCAAATTTCCATCAAGAGGTGACAAATTTGGTATATCCATATGAGAGAATACTCTTCACCAATAAAAAGGAACAATCTACTGATACACATAACGTGGAAGAATCTCAAAAACCATTATACTGAGTGAAGGAAGCAGATATAGAAGAGTACATACTGCATGATTCTCTTCAAATAAAATTCTAGAAAATGCAAACTAATCTAAACAAAAAGAAGAACAGTTGTTGCCCAGGGCCAGGGGCTTCGAGGGACAGAATGAAAAGGGGCACAAGGAAACTTTTGAGGGTAATGGAAATGTTCTATACCTTGACTGTGGCAGTAATATCACAACAGCATACATCTGTCAAAACCTACCTAACTGAACACTTGAAATGGATACATTTTACTTTATATAAATTATGCTTCAATGAAGTTGATTTAAAAAGCACAAGAGGAGCCTAATGAGACATGCCTACTGGTAATGTGATATTCTGGATAGAATCCTGGAACAGAAAAAGGACATTAGGTAAAAACTAAGGAAATCTGAATAAAGTATGGACTTTAGTACATAATAATGTATCAATGTTAGTTCATTAAGTATAATGAATGCATCATATTAATGTTAGATGTTAAAGATGGGGAGACTGGGTATGGGCTATATGGAAACTCTCTGTACTAGCTTCACAATCTTTCTGTGAATTTAAAACTAATCTAAAATAAAAACTTCATGTTTAAAACACAGCACATGTACACTTAAGATTTGTACATTTCTTTGCATGTAAATTTTACCTCAAAAGGTAAAAACCTAAACAAATTTACTTTAACTAGTTAACGATATACATGCTGAAGAATTTAAGAGAACAGTGTACTAATGTCTGCAATTTACTTAGAAATGCACCTAAAAAATAAGATGGATTGACATATGGCTAGAGATAGATATTTGATAAAGTATAGTGAAATGAAAGTGTGGAATCTATGTGGTGGGTATGCCAGAATTCACTGTAAAATTCTTCCAACTCTTCTAGATTCTTGAGAACTTTCATAATAAAATGTTGGGGAAAGGGGGAAGACCACAGAGTGAAATACTTCTTAAGACTATAAAAACAGGGGAAAGGGGAAGATAAAATAATAGAACTAAAAACAAACATACTGATCACATCAACAAATACAAATAAACACAATTATATAAATAAGATATTTGGACGGAATCTCAAATCAGAACATGGCTCTATGCTAAATACAAGAGACATACTTAAAGCGACGTGATTGGGGCCGGCCCTGTGGCTTAGCGGTTAAGTGCGCGTGCTCTGCTACTGGCGGCCCGGGTTCAGATCTCGGGCACGCACCGAGCCACCGCTTCTCCCGCCATGCTGAGGCTGCGTCCCACATACAGCAACTAGAAGGATGTACAACTATGACATACAACTATCTCCTGGGGCTTTCGGGAAAAAAAAAGGAGGAGGATTGACAATAGATGTTAGCTCAGAGCCGGTCTTCCTCAGCAAAAAGAAGAGGATTAGCATGGATGTTAGCTCAGGGCTGATCTTCCTCACAAAAAAATAAAATAAAATAAAGCGATGTGATTTAGCAACATAGGAAATAAAAGAATGAGCAAAAGTATACAAGTAAATGTAAACCAAATGAAAACACGGGTTACAATTTAACATCAGACTAGGTGGAACTCAAGTAAAAAAGAAATAAATGAGACAAAGAAGAATATTTTCAAAGGCAAAAAGGCACAATTCATCATAAAGTTATCAATTACAAGTAGCCACGGAGGGCTGGCCCATTGGCTTAGCGGTTAAGTGCGTGCGCTCCGCTGCTGGCGGCCCGGGTTCGGATCCCGGGCACACGCCGACGCACCGCTTGTCCGGCCATGCTGAGGCCCTGTCCCACACACAGCAACTAGAAGGATGTGCAGCTATGACATACAACTATCTACGGAGCTTTGGGGGAAAAAAATAAATAAATAAAATTATAAAAAAACAAGTAGCCATGGACATAGGAGGAGAAAAAAAAAGGACAGGGGCATCTTTTACAAAAGCAACAGCAAAGGTAAGTTACTCAAGAAAAAAATAAATGATAAATGTGCAAGAACCACAAAAAGAACTTTAAAACACAACTGAAAAATATTAAAAATAAAAAGACCTTAAACAATGGAAAATCATATTCAAAGAAAACTTGAAGGGGACCACAAATATTACAGTATATTAAAAAGCCTCAATGACTTAAAAAGTACTCAACAGATGAATGGAACAAACATCCAGAAGCAAACCAAATATATAATTTGATATATGATAAAGGTAGCAACTGGAATCAATGGAGAAATCATAGACTCATTCAATAAATGAGGTTGAGACAACTCATTTTCTATCTGGGAAAAAGAGCTGGATCCATACTACAAATCTTACACCAGGATAAAATTACAATGGACCAAAATTTAGCAGTAAAAAATGAAACCACAGAAATAAACAAAGGTGAACTCCTTCAAAATTTTGGATTTGGGAAGGCTTTTCTAACTATGATTCAAATCTAAAAGCTTTAAAAGAATAGACTGATAAATTTGACTATATAAAAATAAAAATCTTCTGGTAAAGAAGACCAAAAGCAAAGTCGGAAGACCAACTATGAACTGAGGCAAAAGACTGACACTTTATAACAAAGGACTAATCTCTCTTATATAAAGAACTACTAAAAATAGATAAAAGAGAGGGCTGGGCCCGTGGCATAATGGTTAAGTTCAGCGCACTCTGCTTTGGCAGCCTGGGGTCTCGGGTTCAGATCCCAAGCGCAGAGCTACACCACTCATCGAGCCATGTTGTGGCGGCGACCCACTTACAAAATAGAGGAAGACTGGCACAGATGGTAGCTCAGGGCTAATCTTCCTCAAGCAAAAAAAGAGGAAGATTAGCAATGAATGTTAGTGCAGAGTAAATCTTCCTCATAAATAAATAAATGAATGAATGAATGAATGAATAAATAAAAATAGATAAAAGAGAGACGGCCTATCAGAAAAATAGAAAAAGTTTATGAACAAACGTTTCAGAAAAAAGGAAAAACAAATGGCTTTTAAACATATGAGGGCCGGCCCCGTGGCTTAGCGGTTAAGTGCACGCACTCCGCTGCTGGCAGCCTGGGTTCGGATCCCTGGCGCGCACCCACGCACCGCTTCTCTGGCCACGCTGAGGCGGTGTCCCACATACAGCAACTAGAAGGATGTGCAACTATGACATACAACTATCTACTGGGGCTTTGGGGGAAAAATAAATAAAATTATTAAAAAAAAAAGAAAGTCTTTAAAAAATAAATAAATAAATAAACATATGAAAAAATACTCTCATAAGAGACATAGAAATTAAAATAAAACAAGATCTCATTTTCAACTCTGGGACTGGCAAAAATCCAAAAATTTGAGAATAATGTTTTGTTGGCAGAAATATGAGAAAATAGGCACTTTCATATATTGTTGGGTGGGTTGCAAACTGATTCAACACTACTGAAAATAAAATTACACACTCATATTCCTTTTAACTCAGAGATTCCACTTCTGTGAATTTATCCTACAAATGTACACATGTAAAATGATGATTATGCAAGGGTATTCACTATATCGTATTTTGTAATAGCAAAAGACTGAAAACAACCTGACTCTCAATAAAAGGCTAGCTTGAAAATTATAGTTTACCTATAAATGTAGTATTATGCAACTATAAGCCTCAATGTGAAATTTCACTATAATAAAATGAAGACAGTTAAAATTAATTCAGTGGGAAAAAAACAACATGGAGGACAATGTACACAGTACATTTTAAGTAAAAAGAAAGGGTAACAATCAATATATGTATTTGCATATATATACATATAATGTGTATATACTGCACATATATACACATATAACATGTATATACTGCACATATATACATACACATTCGAACATGTTCTCTAAGAATATGCAAACTAATAACAACGTTACTATGGGAAAGTGAGAGATTACTGAGGATAAAAAACTTTATAAAAAAAAGCTTTTTATGTTCATTTTTTTAATTTTTATTTTTGAGCCATGGGGAACGTATTACCTTCTCAGAAAACATAACAGATGAGATAAGGTTTCAAAAACAAAAAATTTCCTTTATATCTACATGTAAAAGAAAGGGCAAATGGGAAAAACAAGTAGCAAAGACTAATTGAACTAATGCTTCAAATGAAAGCAATGTGAGTTGCCTAGATTCAACTCTACTAAGAGACTAGAGAGCTGTGTAGCTTTAGGGAACATAACTGTTAAAACAATAACTACTCCAGGCAAACTGAACTAGGAAGATAATAGTCACATGTAGGATAATAATTATGAGTCAGTAAAGAAAGAAAGATGCTATTTAGTCCCTCATTGGCATTATCATTAACACCACCAATAGCTATATTCTAATTATAATGTAATCATTATGTATTAAAGAAAAATCTAAATGACAGCTGTAAATATTTCCTCCTTTGAAAAACCAACAAAACGTACCTGATATGGCTTCTTCTTGCTGGAGATCTGTGAATATCAAACAGTGTGTTTTCCCTCTTTTTCTGATGAGCTGGTACTTAAAGAAAAAAAAAAAGGATAACTAATAATAAATTGATAAACTGATGCATGAAAGGAACAGAAATTACTTCTGTTAACTTTCTGAATAGAAGCTAGTCATAAGTCTTCAAGTTCCAAATGCTGTCTAGAAGGAGCACAACAAAAATTAAAACTTTGTGGTAATACTGTAAGTTGCAAATAAACATTCTACAAAGATGTTAAATTAAGTCTTTGTGACTTTCAGTTAAACAAAGATTTCTTAGATACAATACCAAAAGCACAATCCATTAAAAAAAACTGATAAATTGGAATTTATCAAAATTACAAATTCTGCTCTTTGAAAGACACTATTAAGAGAATAAAAAACAAGCTACAGACTGAGAAAATATTTCACATCACATATCTGATGAAGGACTGATATCCAGTTAACATGATGAACTCTCAAAACCAATAATAAGAAAACAAACAACTCAGTTGAAAAAATGGGCAAGAGATCTGAACAGACACTTCACCAGAGATAATGCTGGCAAATCAGCACATAAAAAGATGCTCAACGTCCTTAGTCATTAGGAAATGTAAATTAAAACTACAGGGCCGGCTCCGTGGCTTAGCGGTTAAGTGTGCGCGCTCTGATGCTAGCGGTCCGGGTTCGGATCCCGGGAGCGCCCCGAGGCACCGCTTCTCCGTCCAACGTGAGGCCGAGTCCCACGTACAGCAACTAGAAGGATGTGAACCTATGACATACAACTATCTACTGGGGCTTTGGGGGGAAAAAACTGAATAAATAAAATCTTTAAAAAAAAAAAAAAACTACAATAAATATGTATTAAAATTAACTAAAAAACTGAGCAAGTGTTCAGAGGAACACAGAGCAAATGCAACCCTCATATACTCTTAGTAAGAATGTAAGTGGTACAATCACTTTGGAAAACAGTTTGGCAATTTCTTAGGAAGTTAAACATACACCTAATCATAAAACCCAGCAATTCCACATGTAAATGTTTATAAGAAAAATGAAAACATATATCCAAAGACTTGCATATGAATGTTCATAACAACTCCAAACACTAGAAATGTCAACAATCCAAACGTCCACCAACTAATGAACTGATAAACAAATTGTGATATATCCACACAATGGAATGCTACTCAGCAATAAAAAGGAACGTACTATTGTTATATTCAACATCATGGATGAGTCTTACAATAATTATGCTGAGTGAAAAAAGTCAGAGAAAAAAAGAGCATATACTACACATAAAAAACAAGAAAATGTAAACTAATCTATGGTAACAGAAAACGTTAGATCCGTGGCTGCCTCAGGATTGGAAGTGGGGAGGCACAAGAAGGTTAGGAGCAGATAACAAACAGTCGGGCCGGCCCCATGGCTTAGCGGTTAAGTGAGCGCACTCCGCTGCTGGCGGCCCAGGTTCGGATCCCAGGCGCGCACCGACACACCGCTTCTCTGGCCATGCTGAGGCCGCGTCCCACATACAGCAACTAGAAGGATGTGCAGCTATGACATACAACTATCTACTGGGGCTTTGGGGGAAAAATAAATAAATAAATAAAATTATAAAAAAAAAAAAAAGATTATAAACAGTCAGGATGAAATTCTGGGGGTTGATGAACATGTTCATTATCTTGATTGTGGTGATAGTTTCATAGGCATACAGTTGTCCTTTGGTATCTGCAGAGGATTGGTTCCGGGACTCCTATGGATACCAAAATCTATGGAGGCTCAAGTCCCTTATATAAAATGGCTTAGTATTTGTATGTAACCTATACACATCCTCCCGTATACTTTAAATCATCACTAGATTACTTATAATACCTAATACAATGTAAATGCTATGGAAGTAGTTGTTATATTGATTAGAGAATAAGGACAAGGAAAAAAAAGTCTGCACACGTTCAGTGCAGACACAACCATCACAGACCTTTCAATCCGCAATTGATTGAATCCCAAGATGCAGAACCCATGGATACGAAGGACCAACCATATACCTAAGGTATTTCAAACTTGCCAAATGGTACATGTTAAATACGTGCAACGGCAATGGACCATATCTCAATTATACCTCCATAAAGCTTTTATCAAAAAAAAATATCTAGAAAAATGGTTCACAATCTGTTTTTTGAACTAACAGACTTCCCCCATTTTTAACACGGCTATCTGTGACAATGACTCCTAATTGGAGTAGAAGAATGTCTGCATACTTGGCCAAGCTTCTAGTGAGATAACTCTGATACACCCCTGCCAGAGAATAAATCATTGTTTTAGAGCATAAGAGTTTGAGTAAAAAGATCTAGGTTCTTCCTTGAAAACATTATACTAAGTGAAAGAAGCTAGATCCAAAAGGTAACATATAGGCAAATCTAGAGAGATGGAAAGTACATTAGTGGTTGTCAAGGGCTAGAGAAGTAATAAAATGTTCTGGAATTGGACAGTGGTGATGACTGCACACTCGTGTGAATATACTAAAAACCAATAAATTGTACAGATTAAAAATCAGCAAAAATGGTGAATTTCATGACATGTGAATTGTATCTCAAAAAAAAACTGGAGGGGCTCAATAGTGATGAAATTTCCCAAGAGCTGGAAAAAAGTCAAGGAAACAGTACTTGTGGAACTGACTACTTGTCATTAGACTTAACAGCATTAAGATAAGCTTTTTCCTTCTCAAAAAAAACCCTAGATTATTGCCCAAGCTGTAGCCTTGTACCACTTTTGTGACTTTGGCTAAATTACTTAACCACTTGGAACACAGAGATACTTACCCTAAAGAAGTGCTGTAAATGAAAGTGCTCAATAAACTATAAAGTAATACAAAAGTATGAGCAGTATTTATTAAATTTAAGGTTCTTTAAATAAAATGTACATGCTCTATGTAATCCATTATTGCAACTACGTACTTCAACCTTCTTTCAGTTGTGTATGTTAACAGAAGTATACATAGGATAAATGTATGGAACCTACAAGAGATTTCATTCTTTTAAATTCAGCAACATTAATTTTTTAAAAAGGTGGAGCAGAATAAGCTACTCAACTACAAAAAGGAAAGTAATTTAGAGTCTCCTACCTATTGGAGGTGCTTGGTATCGATCCACTGTTTTTCTTTGTCTCAAATTATATGGTCTATCATTTTCTTCTCCTTCTGCCTCTTCAACTTCTATATCTCCATCTTCCTCTTGAGATTCTAGTTTGCCCCAAATAAAAGAAAAGAAAAGAAGTATTGTTTTAATCCACAAGAGTTGGTCCACTCTGGATAAATATTTACATTTTATCTTTCACTCTTTCTGCACAGGTGACATTTAAAAGTTTCAACATTTTATGATACAGCATAAATCAATATAATTAAAAATCAACCTAGGTAGATGTAAAAGAAAATCCCTTTCCTACAAATAACCAATACAGTTCTCTGCTAAATAAATCAATATGACCATATTTCATCTCTTGATTTACTTATGACCCTTTCAATCTCTCTGGTCATACAAAGCATTAATAGAAAGTGATTCAAAACTTTACCACAGCAAACTTCATTCAATGCCCAATTAACCACTGAATAAAGTTAGTTATTCAAATACCACTTGGTAGTTCAAAAAATATGCTTACAAGATAATTACTAATGTTACAGTAAGAGCAATTTTTGTTAGCAGTATAATGGTTTGTTAGGCCTCTTGACAACAGGTAAGCATGAATTAGTCACATTTTGGTAGGAAAATGCAAGCAGGAATTGGGAGGGAGCATAAAGCAGATTTCTGGAGTGTTGACAATAGTCTACTTCGTAACATGAGTGATCACTTTATGATAATTCACCTAGCTGTAGACTTAAAAAATAAATTATAGGGCCGGCCCCGTGGCTTAGCGGTTGAGTGCGCGCGCGCTCCACTGCTGGCGGCCTGGGTTTGGATCCCGGGCGCGCACCGACATACCGCTTCTCTGGCCATGCTGAGGCCCTGTCCCACATACAGCAACTAGAAGGAGGTGCAGCTATGACATACAACTATCTACTGGGGCTTTGGGGGGAAAATAAATAAATAAATAAAATTTAAAAATAAATAAATAAATTATAATGTACATAAATCCTAAAACTTTATTTTTAAAAAGTGGTTTGGCTATAGCTATGATGTGACATCTATTTACAGTTTAAAACAAAAGTCTGATGAAAATTTATAGGTTTATGGTCCTCAAATGCAATATACTTTATGATTAACTTTTTAACCAAAAGAATTGTCAATATAACACAATCATATTAAGACACAGAAAAAATTTTAAAACTGCCAGTAACGCTAAGTGAAATAGGAGACTAAAAATGCAAAAGACTTTACGTTTTACTAGTGACATCTGAAAGCTTACGCTAAGGTTTTAAAAATTTTTATTATTAGGTTATAGAGAAAATCAACAAATACAATATTACCTATCTAAATAATACTATAAATTACTTGCACCCATATAAGCTGCCTTAAACCTTCAAAAAAATTACTTTTTGAAAAACGCCTGCATAATAACACACTATTATGGAAAGAAATTTTATACATGGCAAATCTACTTTGGGAACTCTAAAAAGGTGTTCAGTTAATGAAAAAGCAAAACTCACATCATAAATCTGTCTCACCTATACTGATTTTCTCCAAAGGAAGCAATATAGAGGTTCTAGATATAACAACAATATTTGCTCAATAAAGTACCTTCATTAGAAATATCAGCTCTTCAAAACTTGCTAACAATGTATTAATTACAGAATTTGAGAAATAAACCCACTCTTCTCCATCTATGCTACATAAATAGTGGAAACTAGTAAGATTTCCTGGGAAAATACAACTACACTGTATTTATAATACACCAAATCTCCCGAAAATCCATTTCAATAAAGAAGATTAACACCCACAGAATTAAATTCTCTAGACGTACTGGTCAACATTTTATAATCCTTGGGGCGAATGTGCTTTCATCGGCTCCAGCCCTACAAATTCACTGGGGGTTCTTCAGTTCAGTTCTTCAGTTCTTCAGTTCAGAACCCAGAGAAATCTCAACTACACCCCTCTCCACTAGCATTGGCAGTCCCTCTTTCTCTAAACTTCCCTATTTACTCCTCAGTCCATAACCAAATTTGGGACCCAAATAATCAGAGATTTAGAGGCTATGGATAGAAGGTGACTACGAATAGAAGATTTTGGTTAGAAGGTACCTAAACACAAAAGAGGCCTCACCTAACAAGCAAGTCAGCCCACGGTAAAATGCCACACCAGATTAGGCCACCTAAGGACTAACAATAGCTACTAATAAGATACATTACATAACAATGTATAGTGTACAATAAAAGCATTTTTCCAAATGAAGGAAATGAAAACTCAGAAAACTCAGAAAGCCAATCAAATAAAAATTATTCCAAATTATACAATATAGACCTCTAAAGCCAAAAATGACCCATGCAGCAATATTACACATACATTATTTGTATATATTTTTCTTCCCTCCCACCTGAACTTTCTACTATTTATTTCATAAGATGCTTTACAAACCTTCTTCTTCACCCTCAGTAGAGACTTCGTGATGATTTTGTATCCCATAACTATTTCTTCTCAATGACTTTCTTCGCCTTTTCACTCTTGAATACATATCCATGTTTTCCTTTTAAAGAGAAAAATCTGTCAAATATTAACATGTAATTTATTTCCAGCTTTAAATACTGTTAACCCGGGGTGGGCCTGGTGGTGCAAAGGTTAAGATCGCGAGCTCCGCTTAGGGGGCCTGGGGTTCACCAGTCCGGATCCTGGGCACAGACCTACTCACCGATTATCAAGCCACGCTGGGTGGCGTCCCACGTAGAACAACTAGGAGGATGTACAACTAGCACATACAACTATCTACTGGGGCTTTGGAGAGAAAAAAGGAAAAAAGGAGGAATACTGGCAACAGACGTTAGCTCAGGGCCAATCTTCCTCAAAAAAAAATGTGTAAAAAAAGAAAAAATACTGTTAACCCAATGGGACACGCCCACTCAATAAAATTTACTGAGCACCTATTTGCAAGGCATGGATTTGTGAAACAGTTTCCTGAATTCAATAAATATCATGGAGAAGGGGAAAAATAAAATTTATAAAATATTTGAAAATTTAAAACTATAATGCCATAGACATACTTTTTCCCTCCAGCAAATTACAGCCTAGTAAGATGGAATAGGATAAGGCATAGGTGACTATAAAAGAAAGTGAAACAAATGCCATAAAGAAAGGTACACAGCACTCTAGAATTCAAAGAGATGACTCTCCTCTTGCTAAGGGAGGGAAAGGGAGGCAGCATCTGAAATGAACCTTGAAACAAAGGTAGCATTGCATCAGCCCCTAACTGGAAGTCTTAACAGGCGTAAAAGCTACGGGAACAAGAATGATTTGTTTATATTTGGGTAATGGTGTGTTAGAAGATAAAGTTGAAACCAGATTATGAAGGTCAAAGTGTTTTTAATTAATTCAGTACACAATAAATAACCATTAACGGTTCAGATCAGAAAAGTGACAGAATCCGAGCTGTACTTTAAGAAGACTCTTCTGTCGAATCCCAGCAGAGTCACCCCCCAAAAATAAATAAATAAAGTAAGAAGACTCTTCTGGCAAAAGCATACAGGGTCTTTTGGGGAAGGTTATGGCAAGTAGGGTATGGATAAAAGAAGAAAGAAAGCAATAAAATCCCAAACTAAATTGGAAACGAAGAAGAAGGAACAATTCTGTTAATTCAAGAAAATCCAAATGCTGTTCACTCTCCCTTTGAATTCCTCGATCAAAATAAAAAATACTTGCAAAGGTTGTTAAAGTTAATACACTCACAAATTCTGTATCTGTCCACATTCGAAGTCGTTCTACTTCTCCTGATCGACGATTCCGTCTGATGTTAATGTTGTCCATTTCCTGTAGTACAGCTTCAGCAGTACTACAATCAAATAATAAAACTAGGGTTTAGACAATTGTGGGACCATACACTGTGACATACATGTAAAAGAGCTCTTCATCAATGCATAATTAAATCATCTCTGATATGTAACTATACATAACATCCCAATTAAATATCTCTTTCTGAACTAGCATCCATCAGAAGATAATGCCTCCAAAAAAGATCAAACCAGAACATCTTCTACCTTAATATACTCATTAGAATAAAACTGATAAAATAGAAGACTTTTGTTTAAAGGCTCCAAATATTTAAATCCATAATGCCACTACAAATAACTGACTACCAGATCCAAGGCACTGAAAAAAAAAAACTAACATTTTTTTGAAGATGGTGCTAAGAACTGTATAGAATAAGACATGTATAAAAAGTTTAAAACCAATATAAGGTTAACTGAACAGATATTTTTAGAAATTAGAAAACACTAACATCAACAAAATACATGCTGACATTACCACATTTTATCTTTTAAAAACACTTCTATAACACTTACTATGTGTCCTGATACTGATCTAAGTACTTAACAAATAACTAATACTCAAATTTGACATGACCACTATAGAACATAATTTCCCCTCCTGTCAAATAGGGATTATACTGACCTTCGTTCTCTAGGCTGTTGCAAGGATTAAGTAAGATGATTTATTACCTGAGAAGAATAATGTTTCATTGCATGTAGATGTTGAGCAGTCAGCTAGTCTCATTCACTAGCTACATCCCACATACCCAGTCTCAAAAGAGCTTCAATTCATAATCTTGACTAAGCAAAACTATACTTACTATATATATCAATCATGGAAATTAATGTTGTTTAAAAATTGTCAAAAACGCAAATGTTCAATGAGCAAATATATTAAAAGACTATAGTAGTGAAGATAGAATTACTTTTTATATTATCTAACTATGCACAAGAGTTTTAAAAAGATGAGAAAAATTTAGCTATTACATAAACTGTATTAAATCTACTAAACTGACTAGAAACACAATCATCCCTAAGCACTGTTAATTCAAATTAAGTTTTAAAATAAAAGTATTTATTGCTAAGTCAGTGCTTAAGTTATTTTAAAACACAGCTGGCTTAAAAATAAAATAATTAAATGAAACTGCTTATTGCATAAACATTCATACCTATTTACTAGTTGATCAAATAACAAACTCTGGTTCACGCTTTCAAATCTGTTTTTCCTGGAACGACAACTTTTTCTGACTTCCATGTCACCATTTATACAAGAAAGGTCCCCATCTCCCTTCTTTTCCCCTCGAAGGGGATGGCTTCGAAGGGCTGCAATAAGAAAGATATTTCCATTTCAAAGTACAGAGCATAAAAAGGAAAAAAAATTAAAAAGTTACTTTTAAAAGACTACAAAAAGTTTAATATAACCTCCTAAATGGCATTAATGTCCAACAATCTAAAATTTCTATAACTGTTTACAATCTGTCATAATAATTTAAATTATTCCAATTATACTGATTTCTCAACATTTAACATTTACATATAGTATTTACTATGACTAAAATCCAGTCATTTACAATTGTATGCTGAGCATACTCATAATTCACTCTATTTTACCCCACTTTAACACTTACTCTAACAATATTGTAAGAATTTCAATACTAACCAGTTTTAAACAGAATACTCACATAAGCTACTATGTCCGTTTGGTAATGTAGAACCAGGCTGAGAAGTTAACCTAGAACACAATTATATTTAATATGCAAACACATCAACATTCATTTAGAGAAGCAAGAAATGCAATACTAGTGGAATCATTTTAAACTTTAAATCGTCAATATTTTTAAGAGTAAAAACAACATGTTTTTTACTCTAAGACTGGTAATATACCAATTAATAAAATATACTAGCTAAGAGTCACTTCATTACTTCAAGAAAAGCTTTAATAGCAGATTATAAACTGAATTTACTCTGTCTTCAACTCTATAAATTAAAATTCAATGAAAAGGCTTAAGCTTAACATGTACCATAAAGTTAACAGATGTCATAAGTAGCAACGGTCACAGACATTTACTACTGGTTTTGGTTGACAAAACTCAACAACAAATTTATTCAAACAATAAATTTAAGAACTTTAAGAAATTTAAGACAAAAAAGGTACTTCAATACCAATACCATTTAATAATTTTTTCAAAACATTTTATTACACATTCTAAACTGACAAATGAAAACTTAGCTAACTTCTCAAAACAGTCTTTGTACAATTCCTCCACCTTTTGGGTGGAGGAAGAGAAATGTTAAGTTACTAGGAAGATACTTAAGTAGTTATCAAAATGTGAAGACTCAAGAAAAAAGTCAGTGTGCCTTAGTAAAATGAGAAAGTTCAAAAACAAAAACTAAATTGTTACGCAATGAAAGAGCTGTCAACATAAATTTACTAAGGTATTTTTGAAATACCCAACAATTATTATTTTCAAAGACAAAAAAATCAGGAAGGACATTCAAAAAATAGTAAATAAATACTATTGCCTTCTCTTCTACTATCTATGTGGTTTGAACAAATTTTTTTGTGTGTGTGTGAGGAAGATTAGCCCTGAGCTAACATTTGATGCCAATCCTCCTCTTTTTGCTGAGGAAGAGTGGCCCTGGGCTAACATCTGTGCCCATCCTCCTCTACTTTATGTGGGACGCTGCCACAGCATGGCTTGACAAGCGGTGCGTTGGTGTGCGCCCAGGATCCAAACTTGCGAACCCTCAGGCCGCCGCAGCAGAGCACGCACTTAACCGCTACGCCACCAGGCCAGCCCCTGCACAAGTTTTTTAACTAAAATATTCTAACGTTTTTGGTTACTCCAGCACTCCTCATGTTAAATTATAAATGTTAAATGTTATAAATTTTAATTATAAATGCCTCTGCTTAATAAAGGTCAGAGCTAAGATGACTAAAGGATATAAACAAAAACTCAAACTATTGTGTCTTCAGACTGTCAAAAAAACAAAAACAAAAAACTTCAGCCCTCCTTTCCCCTAGAAAACAACAAAACTATCTTGTTCTAATATACTACCTCTTGGAAAGTATTTCTTTTTTAGCACCTTTGTATACAAAGTATACAATTCTCCTGGCATATGAATTTGACTATAAAGTAACAAAACTGATGTATTAACAGGTCATTACTTAAAAGATTATACACGTGAAATTCTCTAGAATCACTCTCAAAACCCACATAAAACCACAGAGAAAAATCAATTTTTTTACTTCACAGACATATTTTGGCTTTGGACCCAACATAACATAATCTGATCGGTTTATTCACAAGTCCTGGCTCCAAATGAATTTTAGCTGTATGCAAAACCAAATCCTTGAAATTTTACATACTTAAATTATTCAAAAGAATAAGATGCTAACCCTAAAATCATTCTACAAAAGAAATCTAAAACTTTTCCAAACAGCAGCAACATTTTTAGAAAAAAAGCACAATAAGCTTTTCCTCCCTCTAAAAAAGACAATGCTTACTTGGCTTTTACTTTGTTGCTAATGAAAGATCTGATTTAAAGGGGGGGTGGAGGGGAGCAGACTTGTTCTTCAATCAATCCAACTATCTTACAATCACAGATTACTGTTATCACTTTATCGTTATCATTTTTCTTTATAAACCGGAGAAAGATGGGCCGGCCCTGCAGCTTAGTGGTTAAGTGCGCGCGCTCCGCTGCTGGCGGCCCAGGTTCGGATCTGGGCGCACACCGACGCACCGCTTCTCTGGCCATGCTGAGGCCGTGTCCCACATACAGCAACTAGAAGGATGTACGGCTATGACATACAGCTATCTGCTGGGGTTTTGGGGGGAAAATAAATAAATAAAATCTTTAAAAAAAAGAAAAAAAGGAGACAGAATATGAAATATCTGGGTGTATAAAGAGCATATTGGGGCCGGCTCCGTGGCTTAGCGGTTAAGTGCGCGCGCTCTGATGCTGGCGGCCCGGGTTCGGATCCCGGGCATGCCCCAAGGCACCACTTCTCCGTCCAACCCGAGGCCGAGTCCCACGTACAGCAACTAGAAGGATGTGAACCTATGACATACAACTATCTACTGGGGCTTTGGGGGGGAAAAATGAATAAATAAAATCTTTAAAAAAAAAAAAAAAAAAAAGAGCATATTGGGATTTTAACAGTTGGCTTGCCTATACAATAATACATGTGGCTTAAAACTTTCTTGAGGGGCCAGCCTGGTGGCACAGCAGTTAAGTTCACCCGTTCTGCTTTGGTGGCCTGGGGTTCGCCTGTTTGGATCCTAGGTGCAGACCTACTCACCGCTCGTCAAGCCATGCTGAGGTGGTGTCCCATATAAAAGAGCTACAACTCTACAACTATGATACACAACAATGTACTGGGGCTTTGGGGAGAATAAAGAATAAGAGGAAGACTGGCAACAGATGGCAGCTCAGGGCCAACTTCCCTCAAAAAAAAAAAAAAAAAAATGCTCTTGAATCAATGTTCCCAAAAGTTAATCACTCAAAATGAACCAAGTGGGTTCACTGCTTAAATGAATACTCCAATAAATCCTTTATGATTATGAAGTCTCCTTTATTTTTAAAAAGAGGAGTGGGTGGGGGATATTTCCCTGTATCTCTGTTGCCTAAATTTTTAAAATGGAAACAGTATCACTTTATATTAGATGATTATTACATTAGCATTTTCTACACCTTTAATTACCTGGAGTAAACTACCAGTGCAATACCAGACTTAAAAACTATTACTTATTCTCCCTTTCCCATATAAACCAAAGACATTTAATGATTTATGAGGGTTTTAAACCTCAATTCAGCAAAAGCCTCAGTTTGGAAAGCCCACAACCACTACAACCTTTGAATTCTCATGTGCCTCAGTAGTCTAACATAGGTAGTTACACTTCAGCCTAACCTCACTATTCCCTCATCATCTGACCACAAAACAAAATTGTCACGCATATTACATTTAAGTGTACAGTTAGTCTTATCAAAGATTTAATTCTGTCTGTATCTTAGAGTATGCTTTTCTATTATTCTACAGACATCAAATGCATGCCACATTCTCCAGGTTGCCTCCTCTGACACACACGCACGAGCTCGTGCACACATTCACACAGAGCCTCCAAGTTAAATAAATGTCTAGTGGCTAAATAAATGTCAAAACTGAAAAAAGTCAATAAAATGGGATTCTGTACTCAAAGTATTTGTAAGCTACAACATCTATCTAGCTTAGCATATATACTTGTGAGTTTCTACATATTAAGAAGAAAATATAGTAAAGATTTTTGACCAAAAAAATTCCTCATTTTACAAAACATTATCATTATAATCATGTTGATAAACTTGGGCCTTCAAATATCTAAGTCCAGATTTCTCCCCAAAAGAAAACTCATAATCTATCTCAAATCATTTATGAAGACTTAGAAGTTCTAGTTCCACTTTTATCTCTGTCTTCATCCAATTACCCATCTCCAAAAAGAAAAGTTATTTCACCAATCAACAGTAATTTCTTTAAAGAACTTAGCGGTCTTTACAAAGTCCTTTAGGATTATTTTTCATAGCTAATAGTATTAGTAATTAATAAAGAATTAGTAATTATCTATAAATTCAATTTTCCTCCAAATGAATTATATGTGTGATTTGTAACAAATTATTTTTGTGAAAAAACTTCATAACTACCTTAGATTACCAAAATAAAGAAAAATCAATCAGGATTCTCAGGTTCACTACATAAAAACAAACATAAGCACTCAAAGTCTGATTTTTGTATTTATACTATCTTAAAATCTAAAATATTTTTAAGTTTTCCTTAAAATTCAATTCTATTGAATCTAATAAGCCAAATAGCATTTTCTTTTCAGGTAATCTAAAATACTTAAGGATTCTAATTCTAACAGTGTATCACTTACATTCCTAGATGAAAGTTTAACTCAAAAAATTTTTTAAATCCTGTGAACTGCTAAACATTATTCTTCTGCCAAAAGAGAAACAGTAAATTTTGTTAGTGTTCATTATTTCTTAAGCTTTTAATTTAAAACGTACTTAGTATTTTTTTAAAAAGGAGTATCACAGGGCAGGCCCAGTGGCGTAGTGGTTAAGCACGAGCGTTCCGCTTCAGCGGCCCAGGGTTCGCCAGTTCTGATCCTGGGCACAGACCTACACACTGCTTATCAAACCATGCTGTGTTGGGGCCGGCCCCGTGGCTTAGCGGATAAGTGCGCGCGCTCCACTGCTGGTGGTCCGGGTTCGGATCCCAGGCGCGCACCGACGCACCGCTTCTCCGGCCATGCTGAGGCCGCGTCCCACATACAGCAACTAGAAGGACGTGCAGCTATGACATACAACTATCTCCTGGGGCTTTGGGGGAAAAAATAAATAAAATTATAAAAAAAAAAAAAAAAAAAAACCATGCTGTGGCAGGCATCCCACATATAAAGCAGAGGAAGATGGACATGGATGTTAGCCCAGGGCCAATCTTCCTCAGCCAAAAGAGGATTGGCAATGGATGTTATTAGCTCAGGGCTAATCTTCCTCACCAAAAAAAAAAAAAAAAAAAAACAGTATCACACTCTAAGGTACCTAAATAGAAGCAAAACTCTCTCTCTCCTCCCAAAAATTTTTGAGGCCTTTTTATATGAAAGACATGATTAAGATCAATTTACATAAAGGCCTTCTGAGTGGATAAGATGTGAGAAATCTAATGTATTATATGCTTATACTTGAATTAAACTGTTAAAATTATCTTACAGTTAAAGGTCAAACTTTAACACTAAAAGAATATTTTTTAGAAATATTTATCTAGAAAAAGAAGAGTAACTCACTCATTTAATAAATACAGGATACAGATTACAACAGGTAAATCAAACCTAGAAGTGTAATTAAAGGGCTGTACTCATTTTAAGTAATGTCATTATAGTGATCTGGATCTGTTTCATCTCACAGATGAATGAGTACGGGAAAGGGGAAAAAAAATATCAGCAGACTATGATCCACGTGTTTTTCTACTCAGTGCCCAGACAATGCAAAATAAAAACTTTAAAATAAAGGGGTACCCTTGGGGCTGGCCCCATGGCTTAGCGGTTAAGTGCGCGCACTCCGCTGCTGGCAGCCCGGGTTCGGATCCCGGGCGTGCACCGACGCACCGCTTCTCCGGCCATGCTGGGGCCGCATCCCACGTGCAGCAACTGGAAGGATGTGCAGCTATGACATACAACTATCTACTGGGGCTTTGGGGGGAAAAAAATAAAGAAATAAAATTATTAAAAAAATTAAAAAATAAAATAAAATAAAATAAAGGGGTACCCTTTCTGGAACATATTGAAATAGGTACAGACTCTTAAGGACTAGTAAATGTACACTGCCTGTCAAAGTCTATAACCCCCAAGATTTTTTTCATTAAAGAGTAACTATACGGGGTCGGCCCCGTGGCTTAGCAGTTAAGTGCGCGCGCTCCGCTACTGGCGGCCCGGTTTGGACCCCGGGCAGGCACCGACGCACCGCTTCTCCGGCCATGCTGAGGCCTCGTCCCACATACAGCAACTGGAAGGATGTGCAACTATGACATACAACTATCTACTGGGGCTTTGGGGAAAAAAGGGAGGATTGGCAATAGATGTTAGCTCAGAGGCAGTCTTCCTCAGCAAAAAGAGGAGGATTGGCATGGATGTTAGCTCAGGGCTGAGCTTCCTCAAAAAAAAAAAAAAAAAAAAAAAAAGAGTAACTATCCATTTTGATATAAAATCAAAATATTTTTAAATATTTCAAGGAGGAAAGAAACCAATGGATTTCCCTTTTACTTTTGCTGCAGTTGGCACATCATCAGCGTTTCTACATCAAAGAATTTGGAGAAAAGAGAAGCTAAAGAGTCTGAGATCAAAGTTTAAATCTCTTCTCTGTGTGTGCCTATCCTATCTACATTAAATTATTACCATTTACTTTGGTAAGTGAGTAAAATTAAGTTTTCATGATCCATATCGAACTAGACACAAAGCAAAATTAAGCTGAAAACAAGCAGACAGTTGAAAAGATTTCTTTAAAAATTAATTTAGAATTTATTACATGTTAGTATATCAATTCAAGTAGAATATTTAATAATTTTAGAAAGGGGAGATTTTATCTTATTTTCAAATAAAAAATACAATTCTAACCATATGTTTTTACTTAAATTTTCAGGACTATAAACATGAATCCATATTCAAGACCTACCTATCAAAACCCTTATTGTTTTAGTAATAATAGTTTCTATTACATGGTACATATTTTTATAAAACAAATATATTTTATGCCACATTTAGAGAAAATAAAATTACATACAAAAATTATAAAATAAGTTTAATACAATTTATTTATTTATTTTTTTTTTGCCCCCCGAAAGCCCCAGTAGATAGTTGTATGTCATAGTTGCACAGCCTTCTAGTTGCTGTATGTGGGACCCGGCCTCAGCATGGCCGGAGAAGCGGTGCATCGGTGCGCACCCAGGATCCGAACCCAGGCCGCCAGCAGCCGAGCGCGCGCACTTAACCGCTAAGCCACGGGGCCGGCCCCAGTTTAATACAATTTATAAGTATTTCAAGAGACTAGTGGCTTTACAATTTAAGAAAATTAGCATTAACATCAGCCCTGAATCACATCAAATAATTCATGAAAAAACAATCAATGAGTTCCCACTTCTCACCTGGCCTGTCCAGTTGATATGTTCCATTCCTCTCGCTGACCAGTACTTCGTGATTTTGATTTGTCTTTGCAAACAGAATCAGGTTGTTTCAAAGTGCGTTTGGCTGGAGGAGACACGTGGCTATCACTTAAACTACCATCAACTTCAGCTTTCTGAAAGATAAAGTTAAAAATGTATTTATTATTCCTATTATAACACATGGAATTCTTCAATTCTTGGATAAAGTACAGTATTTATTCAACCAATAAATATTTACTGAATGAATCACTCTACAAGTGTAGCAAAATGCAATAATCTGACACAAACAAAAAAGATTAAATTATAATCAGAAAAGCATGTTTAGTTTCTTGTTTTTATTTTAAAATAGTTTCAAGCCTACAGAAAAGGTGCGTATATGTATCCTTTTATGGCATGATTCTTCATTTCTCTCATAAATACTCCAGCGTGTACCTCCCAAAACAAGGGCACTTTGCTAACTGGCATGAATTAACTCTCCCAACAAGGAAATCAACATTGATATAACACAGAGCCAATGCAAAGACACAGTCAAATTTTACCAAATGTCCCAACAGTGTCTCTCTTTCCTTTCTGGTTCAGGATCCTGCCCAGGAACACATATTGTATTTAGTTTTCAAATTGTCTCTGCCTGCTTCAAACTGAAACAGTTTTTTAGCCTTTCCCTATCTTTCACACCCTTGATTGTAAAGAGTGCAGGCCTTTCATTCTCTAGGATGACCCTCAATCTGGGTCTGTATGATGTTCCTCATAACCAGATTCAGGCCATACATTCTTGGAAAGAATATACAGAAATGATACTGTGCATACCATACCTACCCACTATTAAGTATAATACTGATCACCTGGTCAAACTGGTGTCTGCCAGGTTTCTTCACTGTAAAATCACTATTTTTCCCTTTGTATTTGATTAGATTTTATGTGAAACTATACAGATAATTCACCAATATCCTGTTTCTCATCAAACCTCCACCCAGCAGCTGTAGCATTCATTGACTACTCTTGCCTTTCTCCAATACCACTATGATGGTGATTATCTAATCCCATCATTCATTCTACATTTTTCAGTGGGCATTCTACTTTCAAGAGCTTTCCCTCTCCCCCAACCCAATTCATCATTTACTCATTTATTTATGTCAGTATGGGCTAGTGGATTCTTATTTTATTCTATGGGTTATAACCCATTACTCTATTTATTTTGTCGCTCAAATTATACAAGATTTGGCCATCGGGAGCCCTTTCAAAGTGGTTCCTCTATTCTTTTGACATGTCCCCATCATTTTAAGTAGTTTCTTACTCTCTGGCATAAAAGAAATCTCTAGGGTCATCTTGTACTTTCCCTCCCTGACCCTAGACTTAAGCCATTTTTCCAAGGAGCCCTGGTTCCTTTTAGTCAAGGACAATATTTAGAAACCAAGATCTGGACAGTAGGTGTGCTTATTGTTACTGAGATTTCACTGCTATTGAGTCCTCTCCACAGAGAGAGCTGGGAAATATATGAATATATAAACATACACATCTATACCTATTTATCCGTGGATAAATAATAAAATTCAAATGCATGTACACCAATGCTTCTACTTCTAATTCCACACCTTAAGTTTCTTTCTAGACTTTCCCCTTTTATGTTTGTAAGCCCTTCTCAGAGAGAAACCTGGCTTCCATTAGCTTCAATACATTTATTTACTTGCTCTTTCAATTAATTTGTTTAATGTAACCAATCTCTCAACCAGAGAGCTCCATCCATCACGCTTCCATCATTCCCTGTCCGGCTGCATGTCCTCAGACTATAGGAAGGTCACTGTCTCTGCACAGCAGCTCTCTTCTTCACCACTCCATTCCTGGGATGCTGGGTGGGTGGGGGAAAGATTAACCTTTTCTTTAAAGAAGATTTAACTCACATGCTAATACTTTATCACTTGACATTATAGATCAGTATTTCAAAGGTATATATGATCATTTTCAATATGCTACCATGTAAATATGAGTTTTGTTTCCTTTTATGCTACAAATTTCTTAAGAAAAATACATAAAAACTGTCCATTTCATAAATGCACATTATATATTCCCAAAGCAAGACAACTATATTACACAAATAGTCAAAATGTAGTCACCAGCAAACAAACATAAGAAATATTTGCATTATGTTTAACGGTATCCAAGTATAACCTATAAAATTAACCTTCACCTATGAAAAATTTTTTCACAAAAAGACCAATTTCTAATTTTGTGCTATAATACAATTTACCATGAGCTAGTTTTAAAGCCACAAGATCACGCTTGTACTAAAAGGCACAAAGGGAAAAACAATTAGAAGTTCAAACATCAGAGTGTCTACAATTAAGGATAATAAACATGTTAGTTGTGAAACATACACCGCCACTTATTAGTTTCATACACCACCACTTATTAGTTTAAGTTCCCAAGAAAAACTGGTTAGCTACTTCTAAACTATCCTCAGTAGAGGAGGAAAAACCACTTAAGATGTAATTCAATCATGCAATAGTACTTTATCAATAAACATGCTTACTGTACTCAACAAATGAGTGTTTCTTAACATTGTATTATTTCACCTCCCCAGGCCCTTGCCTGCTCCAACTCACCCTTGAACAGAGTTCACTTATCTCTGAGCTTAGTATTTACTAACTAGCCCAAGGTCACATGGCTAACAAATGACTAATAGGATTAGAGCAAAAAAACTAGAATTTAGGTCCTTCCATTCCTAATATAGTTCTCTTTCTACTACCTCAGAGACTCTACCCTAGGATATTTATAAATACCAAGGTTACAGTGTGCCTTAAAGGTCATCTAACTCAACTATTCATCCAAGATGTGATTACTCTCATTTGTTGCTCCAAATGTGCTCCACCCCAGACTTATCCAATCAGACACAATTTTGACAAGATCCCCAAGTGATTCTTATGCACATGAAGTTTGAAATGTATTATTATATAACATATTCAACCAGCAGGCACTGAGTAAGCAATGTCATATGTTCTAAGCTAAGGTATATTTGTGAATACAGAAACTGAAACCTGTAAACTACTTTACCAATTTAGATAGTAGGGCTTCTAATTTAGAAGCCCTACCACTCAACCTTCAAGATCCATCTCTTTCATGGAATCTCACCTGAAGAATCTAACCTAAATTGACCTTTACCCTCCACTAGCTGCAACTCTACTAAACATTCTGGCACTTGATTATATTCAACTTAGCATTATATATTTACCATCTCTAAAGTGTCATGTCTAAATCGTGAGATTCCAGCAAGATTTTAAATTCTTTTATTACCAAAAATACCCTACTTCTTTTTAATTCCACACAATACCAAGCAAAAAAAAAAAGACAAGCAAAATGTCCCCAAGTTTGTTCAATAAATTATTAATAGGAACTATTAGGGAAAACAAAGGAAGGCTCATGGTCAAATAAATTTGAGAAACAATGAGGTCCAAGGTTTTTTGCTGCAGGACTTCTAAGAGTCTTTAACATGTTAACATGCAGTATAAATCTCTAAGCATGGAAGATAGTATATAACATTTCACGAACTTATTTCTTCAAGCTCTCTTTTTTCAGGGAGCATCTGCAGGTTATGAAGTTTCACAAACATTCTGGGAATAAGTACTATGTACTTACTGAATTAAAGACAAAATAGTAAAGTATTTGAAGTGTAGTCATTTTTTAAATAATTTGAGTCATTACATAACTCTGAATATCAACTCAAATTAGTTTGTATGTTTATTTATTGGTCACTCTCTCATATTCTACTGGCTTTTTTAGTTCCATTCAGAAGTGTCTCTCAAAGTGTTGTCCACACACTAACTGAATCAGAAATCACCTGGATTTCTCATTAAAGAAACATAACCTGCTAAACTAGAATCTCTGGAGGTGGGATATTTTTAATGGGGGCCTCCAAACGATTCTTGGTACACACAAGTTTGAGGACCTCTGGCATATAATACGGTTTAAGTCTAATATGAGGCACATCATCCTAACTGCAGCACTATACTATTGTACTTCTCTTATCACAGAAGGGTTTCAATCTTGCCTTGGCTCTGTGACAAGACACCTCAGAATAAACAACAAAAGACTCCTTCCCGCCAAAGAAATATAGGGACTTAAGTAAAGCAAATAACCAAGAGGTAAATACATACAAAATACTTACTTCAGCACCACTTAAGTAACTTCAAGCTTTGGGAAAGCTTTTTCCTACAAACCTGATACTAACAGTTGACCTTTAATAGGATGATCATAATGCTCAACCTTAACTTTTTCATCTTCAAAGCATTTTACTAGTTAATTATAACCCAGCCCTTCGAGGGAAGGTGTTGCCAATTTCAGGATAAAGACATTTAAGAGAAATTATGCAATCTCCCCACAGTCATTTAGCAATCTGTGTCAGAGTGGTTACAATCCATTAGTAGAAGAGGCATCTCAGACTAAGGGCAAAATTTCATTTAACAAACATTTATTGAGGACCTACTGTGTACATAAGACATGGGAGGAGCAACAGCAAAAAAAAGAAGATTAAGATCTACTTGAACTCAATATACAAGGTATTGGGTAGACAAATGGTCACAATGATGATATATGGTATATAGTAAGTACACAACTCGCTGAAAGCAAAACACAAAAAATAGTAACTGCTAGTAGAGATGAAGAAAGACATCACAAATGATGTGGATTTTATTTGTAACAACATAATAACGGAATACACAGAATGGTCAGAGGAACATGACTCAAGGATGAGATAAGTTCCAAGAGAAGTATAATAGTAACAGTGTCAAATGCTACAGAAAGTAAAAGTACAATGAAAAGACAGTCATCGCCACCTCAATGACTTTTTTCTCTAAACTCTAACCTTCTGAAATAGTTAGATAATTTTTCTAATTTGCAAAAATCATTTTCTCCTCAAATCTTAGAGTCTCTTAAACCACATTCATCAGCTATCACGAATACTGACCACTATTCTACCACAAATCTCATAAAATTAGACAAAAGAACCTGAGAATAATGAAGCAGAGAAGAATTTATGCTGCTCTGCTTTTCAGGGAAGGTTTCCTGCCCAGATCAGAATTTGTCAGAAATCTATAACCTGGACTTTAAGGAAAAGACAAAAAGAATGCATCCAAGTATAGCATTAAAAAAATGAGAAATTCAGGGGCCAGCCAGGAGGCATAGCAGTTAAGTTTGCGCGTTCCACTTTGGCAGCCTGGGGTTCGCCAGTGTGGATCCTGGGCGTGGACCTATGCACCACTCATCAAGCCATGCTGAGGCAGCATCCCACACAGAAGAGCTACAACTCTACAACAATGATACACAACTACGTACTGGGGCTTTGGGAAGAAAAAAAAAAAGAGGAAGATTGGCAACAGATGTTAGTGCAGGGCCAATCTTCCTCACAAAAAAAAAAAGAAAGAAAGAAAAAGGAAATTCAAGGAAATAAGTGAATTAGCAGACCACTAAATTAATTCAAGACTTGATGATGGCCTCATCTAGAATTGTAAAAGCAGAAAATAAGAAACTGATTCCAGAAAGCAGAATAACTAAGATTAGTGATACCAGTACTCAAAATAAAGACAATAAGGACAGGTGTAAAAAGTGGTTGTTACTGTTTAGGGGGTGAAGGGGTAGCCTTGGGGACAGATGTTGAAGGGAGAGGTGTAATGCTGAATTCTGATTTTGAATGTTAGGGTTAGAATTCTAGCCAGAAATCTAGGGAGATGTCTATGAGGCTGTGGGAAACACAGCTCTGAGAAAGAGTGAGGTGACCACTCACCTCAGATATGAAACAGTAATAAAAGATCATAGGTAATGTACAGAATGTAAAAACAAGAGATAGATATGAAACAGTAATAAAAGATCATAGGTAATGTACAGAATGTAAAAACAAGAGGGCATAAGCCAAAACATAAAAAATGTCTACATTAAAGGGACGAGCAGAAAGGATCTCATATAAACTAGAGAAAAATACAGTGTCTCACTAAAACAGGAGGAATAGAAGTTTGCTCCAAAAGACTCAACAGGAGGAAAGCTGATAAACCTGTGGATTGGTAATTAGGAGGTCACTGTAACTTCTGATAGGGCAATTTCTCCAAAATGCTGAGTGGAAATCACTAGATGAAGAACTGAGAGAGACGTTAGAAACTTTCTCACAGGTGATGACTACAGAGCTACTCATAAGAAGTGTCAGCTTCAGGAGGGACGCACATGGAGCAGTGAGGGAAGAGGACACCCACCTAACCAGCCAGATCAGCTGAATCTTGACAACATGGACGGACCTTGAGGGTATTATGCTAAGCGAAATAAGTCAGATGGAGAAAGCCAAATACCATATGATTTCACTCATGTGTGGAAGATAAAACAACAACAACAAACACATAGATACAGAGAATAGACTGCTGGTTATCAGAAGGGAAGGGGGTTGGGGAAGGGCTAAAGGGGCACACGTGTATAGTGACAGGTGGAAACTAGACTTTTGGTAGTGAACACGATGTAGTCTATACAGAAGTAGAAATATAATGACGTACACCTGAAATTTATATAATGTTATAAACCAATGTGACCTCAATTAAAAAAAAAAATGTAAGAGGCCAGCCCCATGGCTTAGCAGCTAGGTGCACGCGCTCCGCTACTGGCAACCAGGGTTCGGATCCCGGGCGCACACGGATGCACTGCTTGCAGGGCCATGCTGAGGCCGCGTCCCACATAGAGCAACTAGCAGGATGTGCAACTATAACATACAACTATGGGGCTTTGAGGAGAAAAAGGGGAAAAAAAGGAGGAGGATTGGCATTAGATGTTAGCTCAGGGCTGGCCTTCCTCAGCAAAAAGAGGAGTGTTGGCATGGATGTTAGCTCAGGGCTGATCTTCCTCACAAAAAAAAAAAAAAATGTCAGCATTAAGAAAGAAATAAGACAACAGGTTACAAAGTCAGAGAAGTCAGGGAAAGATCTTCTTTTTTTAAAAGAAAAGACAACCTTATTTCTTGTACACAGAAGAAAAGGAACCATAGAAGAGAATAAAATAAAATTTTAAAGAGTAAGGCAACTGATGAGAAGAAGATCCTCAAAGAGACCGGGAAAACAGAATAGAAACATTATCCCCGAGGTTAGATCAGAAAGTATATGGGTGCAATCAATTTTTTCCAATTTCCTTTATAAGACAGAATTTTTTTCTACCTTTTTTTAAAATAAGCACTCCTGTTTTCATGAGAAAGCTTAGAGTGCAGTCAATTTCTTTTTCTTTCATTTGTAAAAAGAATGCACAGGGGCAGCAGTTACCATGACTGCAGAAAACAAAACTCACTCTGCTGTTTATTTACTTAGGGCCAATACTATTCTATAAAGTTCTAAAACTTCAGGCACACAAAACGCCCTCGATTTTCCTTCAATATCCCAAGAGCAATGGCTTACTAGTTTAATATTTCTAAACCATCATCATAAAAGAATATATAAAGGGAAAAAAATATATAGAAGCAAGCTGAGGAGTTGTAAAAAAGATAAAAATAGTCTATTATAATTTGAAATGCATTTTTCTTCCAGGAAGATAAAGATAATTTTTTTAATCTGAAAATATTACATTACTTATGATGAGAAAGAGACAACACGGTTACTGAAAAATGCCACAGACTTCCAAGTTGGACAGAACCCTGGTAAACTGCAGCACTACCACTGTAATTCAAAAACTACTATTTACCTCCTAAGATTGTTAGAAGAATCAAGTAAGGTAGTATAAGTAATAAATATGACACCTACAGCCTGCCAGCGGATACAGTCTCAAGTAAGGATACTTGTTTCCTTTGCAGGATTAATATAACTTCAAAAGCTTATTATCTTTAGTGATTCATCCCTTCCACAAACAAAATTTATTAGGCACCTATTATTGTGTTAGATATTAAAGATACTTGATGATAAGACAGTCTCTGCCATTCAATGAAGTTAAAGCCCACTGTTAAAAACTTAACAGTGCTGAGAGTACTGGGGAGTGGGGTACACATTGATTTAGCCTGTTTATAGGACAATTTGACAAAACCTATAAAAATTTAAAATACATGTACATTTGACCCAGTAATTCCACTTCACCTGAAAGAGAAAGGTCATTTTCTGTTACTTTATTTATAATATTAAAACCATGGAGGGCCGGTCCTGTGGCTTGGTGGTTAAGTGCGCGCGCTGCAATGCTGGTGGCCCGGGTTCGGATCCCGGGTGCGCATCGAGGCACCACTTCTCCGTCCATCCTGAGGCCGAGTCCCACATACAGCAACTAGAAGGATGTGCAGCTATGACATACAACTATCTACTGGGGCTTTGGGGGGAAAAATTAAATAAATAAAATCTTTAAAACCATGGAGACAACCTGAGTACCAATAGAGAACAGTTAAATAAGTGACAGTATAATGATAGAACAATATTAGACAGCCATCAAGTAGAACAGATAGGAAAGAATGTACACGAAACATAGTTAAGTAGAAAAGTAACTATCATAAATAGTATATAGATAGGGTTTGATTCCATTTCTGTTAAAAATATACACACATAAACAACCCATATATACACGCACAATGGTCTGGAAAGACGTACACCAGCTTTAACAGTGGTTATCCCTAGGAAGAATAAACTGGAGGAATGAGTGGGGCAGGGAAAGGCCCTTTATTTTTTTCTGCACACTTCCGTGTCGTTTGAAATAATTATTTCATAATTTTTAAATAAAAATAAAATATTTTGCCAAAAAGCTGAGGTCGAGTCTTTTTTTTTTATAATTTTATTTATTTTTTTTTTTCCCCCCAAAGCCCCAGTAGATAGTTGTATGTCATAGCTGCACATCCTTCTAGTTGCTGTATGCGGGATGCAGCCTCAGCATGGCCGGAGAAGGGGTGCGTCGGTGCATGCCCGGGATCCGAACTCAGGCCGCCAGCAGCGGAGTGCGCGTACTTAACTGCTAAGCCAAGGGGCCGGCCCTCAAGAGTCTTGCATACTCTTTTCTCTTCAGTGTCTGGCACATAGAGTTACTCAAAGATACTAAAGAATTAAAGAAAGACACATCCATTTCCAGTTGAACTGCTGTTTCTAAGTAATTGTATGGCCTTAGGCAACTATAACTTCCTCTCAATTCTCCCATCTGATATATTGGGAAACTGAATTAGAATAGCAAAACCAAAAAATGAAAATTAAATTAAAATTTTAACTTTAAAATTAATTAAAAATATTTGCAAAATTTTAACGTAGAAACCACTCACCAGCTCACGAATTTGTGCTGCCAGTTTCTCTCTTCTTTGTGCACATTTCTTAATGAAGCTTCTCCTACTGTTTCTATACATAAATTTAAATTTCTTATAAATGTGTCACTGATTAAGAAGGTACAGCTCTGCACTGGAGTCTGGTTTTGCTTTTTAAAAGCCGATTCCCTTAACTTGCATAATCAAGTACCCAAATACAACACTCACCCTAAGTGTGAGCACTGGAGTATGCTCTAGCTAAAGGGTATTAGTAAGCTGTAAAGGAAATGAACTTTCATCAAGCAACTTCAAGGCCTTATCCCCTGACGAGTGGGCCACTTAACACACAGGCATGAAAATGGTCAACAGAGGTCTGCTACAAGATGCACAAAGTCTTGATTACACAAGGAACTGTCAGCAAATTTCTCCAGCATGACATCAAAAGTGCTTAAAAAGTTTGTTTAATTATCAGTTTACAGACAAAATTTTTCTAGGTGCCAACAAGTTCCAGAAGGAGTGAAAAAGAAAGAGAAGTAATATCTGAAGAAATAATAAGTTTATATTATCATTATTAAGAAAAAATGATAAATTTACCACAATCAAAAACAGATGAAAAATTACAGACCGAAAGGTCTAAGATTGCCAAACAAGAGAGTGAAGGAAAAACCCAGACCTGAAATACAGTAAAATTTATGAAGACAAAAAAAAAATTCTATAAACTTAAAATGAGAAAGAACACAATACCTACAAAAGAATCAGACCAACTTCAAGAGTAACACTGGGGTGCCGGCCCCGTGGCTTAGCGGTTAAGTGCACACGCTCCGCTGCTGGCGGCCCGGGTTCGGATCTCGGGCGCGCACCGCTTCTCCGGCCATGTTGAGGCCGCGTCCCACATACAGCAACTAGACGGATGTGCAGCTATGACATACAACTATCTACTGGGGCTTTGGGGGGAAAAAATAGATAAATAAAATCTTTAAAAAAAAAAAGAGTAACACTGGATACAAGACAACAATAAAGTAATATTCTTAAAGTATCCAGCCAGTTTTTCATTGAAATGAAAGAGCAAAATGAAAATATTATCAGGCATGTAATGCCTCAGAAACTTTGTCACAAAAAGTCCCAGACTGAAAATATTCTTGGAGGAACTACTCACAAAAAAGAGAAACAAATACAGAATAATAATGCAAGATATAAAAAGTAAGATAATCAAACTGGTAACTTAGTGCAAATTACTGTTACTGAAACAAACTCCAAAGAAAAAGAAAAAGTACTTATATCCATACAAAATCAGAACTAAAATTCTAAACAACATAGAGCAGGATGGGAGGTGGAACACTAAACGAGCATGTTAAAGAGGATGTAGTTAGACACAATATAATTTTTTTAAAGAAAAAAACAAGAGTTGGGGGCCACCTCGTGGCTTAGCGGTTAAGTGCACACCTCCGCTGCTAGCAGCCCGGGTTCGGATCCTGGGCACGCACCGACACACCCCTTGTCAAGCCATGCTGTGGTGGTGTCCCATATAAAGTGGAGGAAGATGGGCATGGATGTTCGCTCAGGGCCAGTCTTCCTCAGCAAAAAAAAGAGGAAGGATTGGCTTGGATGTTAGCTCAGGGCTGATCTTCCTCACAAAAAAAAAAAAAACAGGAGTTAATAAACAGAAGATCAGGTCTTAAGAGCAATCACAAATATATATATATTTTACTTTAAAATCAGCAGAAGGGCCAGCCCCATGGCTTAGTGGTTAAGTGCATGCGCTCCGCTGCTGGCGGCCCGGGTTCGGATCCTGGGCGCGCAGGGATGCACAGCTTCTCCGGCCATGCTGAGGCTGCATCCCACATACAGCAACTAGAAGGATGTGCAGCTATGACATACAACTGCCTACTGGGGCTTTGGGGGGAAAATAAATAAATAAAATTAAAAAAAAAATAAAAATAAAAATCAGCAGAAGATGCACAAATATAACCTAGTGGACATGTCTGTAACACTGCACCCCCAACTGCAGAATTCAGACTCTTTTCAAGTGTACATGGAACATTTACCAAAACTAACTATAATCAGGGTGACAAAAATAAATCAGAACAAATTTCAAAAGATCAAAATCATATGGAGTACGTTCTCTGAACACAGTGGTATTAAACTAGAAGTAAATAACCAAAAGATAATTGGAAAATGAATGCCCAACTGTTTGGAAAAATAAGCAATAGACTTCTAGATAACCAATGAATCAAATAAAGCAAGAAGGAGATTAGAAACTATTCTAAAATAAAAAGTTTATTTAAAAACCATATATACTAGGAGAATCTGAACAATAACAAAACTAATTTGAATTAAAAAATTAGGTAGAATCTTACTATGGGACAAAATAGGAAATTTGAGTATCTGAATAGCCAATAAATTCACACTATAATATTTTCCATCTCTTAATGTTTTCCATAATACGTATTTGAATTTTTCTATATCTAAGAGAAAATACACATTTCTCCCAAGAACAAAAGAACATTTACCAAAACTGACAGTGTATTAGGTCACGAAGAAAGCATCAAATTCCACAAGAGAAATATATGAACTGTGTTATGTAAGAGATGTTCCTTACTCTTGGATAACTTATTATGAAGGTGTCAATTCTCTGCAAAATAATCTAGGAATTCAAATACATTCCCAATCAAAATTCTAGTCGGATCTTTTGAGGAACTCTGTAATCTTAATTGGAAATGTATATGAAAAAAATAAAGATCCTTGAATATCTAAGTCAATTTTGAAAAATAACAAAGAGAAGGATCTTGTCTTTTAGGATACTACGAGATAGCTCAAAACCACACTCACAGCAACAGTATGGTACTGCCACAAAAATAATCAGACCAACAAAAAAGAAGAGAGATCAGAGTAAACATATATGGGAACTTGGTGTACAATAAAGTGGCACTACAAAGGAAAGGTTATCTAGTAGACTGAATGAAAGAAATCAAAGACCTAAATAGGAAAGGTAAAACTATATGTATGTACAGAGTCACAACATAAACAGTATCCCTTACTATGGGACAAAAAAAGTTAAATGCCACTGATTTATAATACTATTAGAAAACAAGGAAAAACAGTAACTCCAGTAGAAAACAGAAGAATGGGCAAAAGACATTAGCAAGCATTTTAGAGATGAGGAAATCAAAAAAAAAAATTACTATGGACATAAAGAGTTGCTCATTCTCATTAGTAATCAAAGAAAAGCAATTAAAAAGCTACACATTGCCAAACATTGGCAGGAGTGTGGGGACATAGGAACCCCTATACATTACTCCTAGAAGTGGAGACTAGAGCAGCAAATCCGGAGATAATTATTTAAGTACATGTATACTTATTCCACTCCTGGGTTATCTCAAATTCCCACACCAAATCCTCAAGGGACATTGCATGAGGATGTTAACCGCAGCATATAACACACAAAGAGTGCACTAACAACTCCAGGGGGTGCCATTCACATAGACTATAGTGTGAATGGTGCCTCCTTGACTTTTGCTACACGGCAGCCCTGTAACAGTGAACCAAAGAGACAAAAATGCTTGCCCACATGGCACTTATATTTTAATGTAGTAGCTGCTTAATAAATATTTATTGATTGAATGAAAGAACAAATGAATAAGCAAGCCTCACCACCAAAAGTTAGGTTCAGTTACCTCCAAGCTCCTATCTGGCAAGATTATAGAACATATCATTATGAGTATCTGAAGCACCACTGCTTCATATATCCTAATTTGGGTCCTAGAATACAGATGCAAACTAATAATGCTAAAAATGTTTAATTCCCTAGTATATATCTTCATATATAAATATGCCATATGTCTTTTCAAGAGGTTTAAAGTATAAAACATTTTTTTTCAAATGGAAAACACTTATCTACTCCAGAGATAAAAAGATTCCCAGAGCATAAAAGAAAATGTACACACTGATAAATCAGTATCACCAAGCAGAGGGAAAGATGGCAGCACAAGTACACTTCAATTGGAGACCACAAGGCCCCAGACTTAGTCTCTTTATAGGGACTTTTTTTTCCCCCAAGCCATCTTTAAAATATCGGGAAGCAAAAATATTGCAAAAATGATCTCTACACAATATGCCTGCTCCTCTCCCTAAACCCACCCCGTGAAATCAGGCAGCAAGCAATTACTGAAAATCAACGTCCTATATTTCATATCCCTACAGGCTACTGTTCCCACTTTCAGCCCCAATGCAATCCTAGACACCACAACTCCAGAGAGTCTAGTAAAAATCTGTCTATACACAGTACATACAGTATTTCCTGATTGTACAACAGCTAACTTCTTCACTTTTTCAGATACTGGTGGAAACTACTTATTGAACGGCATCAAAAAGTAGTGATAAATACAGATGAGACAATGAGATACACAAGTAGAGAAGACAGAATTAGATTTAAATATTACCCCTACTACTTATTACCTATTTGGCCTTCTACAGGCCATTTAACCTCTTTGGCAACTTAATCTCCTCAGCTATAAAATAGGGGTACCATCACCCACTTGTCTTACAGGATTGTTGCAGGGATTAAATGAGACAGCATTAAACACCTGGCATGAGATGCTAAATAAACCATAGTTTACTCCTTTCCTTCTTACTAGGCTATCACCAAATGGGCAGAAGGGCAAAATACAAATAAACATAGCAAAAGTGAAGACTGTCAATATGAAAATAATTTAAAATGTGGCATACTTTCCATTCCTTCATTCAAAAAATTGAGCACTATGTCTGGCAGGCACTATTGTAGGCCCTCAGGACACAGCTGTGAACATGATAATCTCTGTCTTTAAAACATTCAGTGAGTAACGAATTAGAACTCATTGCACTGAGTTGAGTATCTGTCATTCATTTGGCCTCTACGTTGAACTGATTTACCTTGTTAATAATTTTTCATATGTATACCACGTGCATACTTACAGTCCTGAAGGTAGGGACCGTGTTTTCTTTATCCTCTATTCTCAAAGTCTGATCATAATTTCTACAAAATAGATCGGTTCCTCAATACGCTATTCATTCATTCGTTTAACAAATATTTGTTAAGCATTTTCTATGTGTCAGATGCTGCAGTAGGCCCTGGAACACAGCAGTTGGGGGAAAATACGATCCACTGCATGCTCTCATGGAGCTTATAACCCACTTAATAGAAGAGTCTGGGGAGAAAGACTTTAACCAAAGGTATATATCCTACTTCCAAATAAAACTACAATAATAATCTAAAAATGAAAAAAAATCTAATATCAAAATGCTTACAGTTCAAAAGCATCTGAAGTTTAGATCTGACAGCATATACTCAAAGTATCTAAAAGCTAACACAAATTACACCCTATTAACTTTAATGTAGGGCCGGCCCCGTGGCTTAGCGATTAAGTGCGTGCGCTCTGCTACTGGCAGCCCGGGGTTCGGATCCCGGGCACGCAACGATGCTGAGGCCGCGTCCCACACACAGCAACTAGAAGGATGTGCAACTATGACATACAACTATCTACTGGGGCTTTGGGGGACAAATAAATAAATAAATAAATAAATAATTATAACTTTAAAGATTTTATTTATTTATTTTTTTCCCCCCAAAGCCCCAGTAGATAGTTGTATGTCATAGCTGCACATCTTTCCAGTTGCTGTATGTGGGACGCGGCCTCAGCATAGCCGGAGAAGTGGCGTGTCGGTGCGCGCCCAGGATCCGAACCCGGGCCGCCAGCAGCAGAGCACGAGCACTTAACCACTAAGCCACGGGGCCGGCCCAATAATTATAACTTTAATGTAGATGTCTTTTCTATTATTTGATGTAAGCCATGTACAATACTTACCTCTCTAAAAATGTCTAGCTTATGTTTAAATAAAGTTAAGACATTTTACATAGAGTTTTTTCCCCTAACTTTGTGCTTCCATAGAACATCTTTATCCAAAAATCCCAAATGCTTTTTACTCAGTAACTCTTTTTTCACAAAATCCTCCCCCAGTGGGGAGGCATAACAGAAATATAAAATATTTCTAGCACAAGACCAAAAACCCAAATATCTAGAAATCAACTCAGTAACGCACACAAATGAAACTTTATTGTGTACATCCAAAAAGAGATGCCAAATATAACATTCAAAGAAATACAGCACTTTTCTGAAGTGGATCCTTGAAGACACAGGATCACTCCCCATTCAGGTGCAGACACTGGTTGGGCTCCTTAACAAGTGTTAATCATACCACCTGTCCAGCTGGTTTCCAGAGGTTATAGGTTTATCTATAACTAGGTATTTAGGAGACATGCAATCAAGGGCCTATCAAAGGATGGTTTAAAAAGACTTGCCAGGGAAACCGATTTAAGGAATTATTCTGCATTCACTTCTACAAGTGTCACAAGTTTCACCCATGATCTGAAAAACTGCAAGTTTGTATATCCGGACTACAGAAATGGCCAGTAATTTAATTTTTTTAAAGTTGTATTTTCAGTTGGCTACCAGAGATAATCATATGGACTCCACAGCTGCTTTGCTTCAAAATTGTGACGGGGACACTGTTTGCCACATTACTCAATATCACCTATATGGTTCTCCAGGTGAATCTGATATAAGGAAAAACTTGCTCTACTCTGAGCAACTTGTATTTTTCCCTACTCATCTGAGAGTTATACACATTATTACATTTCCCTCTCAGACTTCTTTTCCATGTTTAACCCTCAACTTCAACCCCTCTGCTTGTGTTATGTTGGCAAATACATGGGTGTTGGAAAAGAAGTACAGGATGATAAAAGAGCATATTAAAGAAGGACCCAAAGATTTTTCTTTAAATAAAATAAAGCATGTTTACCTATAAAGTTATTCAAAATATTTTGATCTTCTCAACTAAGACAAAGAGTCAATGACCATCTCAAAAAGTTAGTGATGAAGCCAAAAGTACCAGCAAACAGGCCTAACAGATGTAGAAAAACAGTTGAAATATTTTTCAAAGACTGCTTTCCAATTCTGTGAATACAGCATTAGTTTCCTTGCTGAGAGCGACTCTTAGGTGGAGCAAATAAATGCTAACTACTGATGGTCAGATTAACTGACCCAAAAGAGGTCAAGCTTTATACACTCTAAACAAACAAAAAATGCTAAGTATATAGGAGTAATTACAACTAACTGCATAGCACAAGTCAACCAGACATTTAAAAAGTGTGGACACAAGAAAATCATTCCAATAACCTACAGAATGTATCATATGTGTATTTCCCCATCACACACATACTTGGGGAAAAGACAAAACTACAGGCACAGCTCATGGTCCTATGGCTTTTTAGAGCAAATGAAATGTCTCTAGATACAGTGGATGAAATAATCTAAAAAGAGAGGGGAAGGTGGGGGAAAAATCAGCATCAAGTGTAAACTGAGGGCCGGCCCCATGGCTTAGTGGTTAAGTGCGTGCGCTCCGCTGCCGGCGGCCCGGGTTCGGATCCCGGGTGCGCACCGAGGCACCACTCCTCCGGCCATGCTGGGGCCGCGTCCCACATACAGCAACTAGAGGGATGTGCAGCTATGACAGACAACTATGTACTGGGGCTTTGGGGAAAAAATAAATAAAATCTTTAAAAAAAAAAATTAAAAAAAAAAAAAGTGTAAACTGAAGAATATAACACAAAAGTAGAAAGAGGGGAACCTCCTCAACTACATATCTCATAAGGAGGAATACACTTCTTCCTACAAAAATAAGGGTCTCCCAAAGCAACAGCATCAGCAACCCCATTTTCCATCAAATAAGTCTTTACAGACACTAGCAAATGTCTAGGACTCTGGAGACAGAGGATGTCTTTAAGTACACCAGTGAACCAAGAGGAGTGCTAAATTCTTGTAACATAAAACCAACTTGAGAAGAACTTACCAGACTCAAAACAACCCATTTCAGAAATACACAGCAAAGAAATATACAACGTGCTTCATAGAGTCCATAAAACTTAAATTCAGAATTATAACTTATCCTCTTCTAAAGGACCAATCACAATACAGGATTAGCAAATCTCTTAAATTTCTCAGAGAAAGCAATTAGATTTGTTCCATCATCTACTAGAGCCAGAATACAAATTATCTTAAAACTGGAAAACAAATATTTCAAATTAAACTTCATTAGCCCATTATTTAAGGTCTTTTAAAACATGTTAAAAGGATCCTTGAAACAAAGTTTCATTAGCATTCTTCTAGAAAGAGCTCTAATATCTTTCATTCTTGTAGCAATTTAAAAGCTACCAAATGTTCATTTCTACATTAGATTATTGATTCCCGCCTTTTAACATCTCCATAACAGCTGCTTGACAAATTACCTCACCTTATTCCTCAGGGGGTAAGGGCAGCATGATACCCACGAATTCAAAAATGGGACCACAAACTGATCAGTGACAGATGAGCTAATTGCTTCAGATGAATTAGACACTGCTCTAATAGACCAGGCATTCACAGCATTATACAATTAAATGCCTACAGTCTAACTATTTTATTTGTACTTAAGTGTAGAGGGCAGGCTTTTCTTAAACTTACTTTTATTTGAAAATGTTAGCTTTAGAAAGTCAATCAGTTTGTATATGTTTGGAATAATTTCTATAGAAAGCCTAGTTTTCAGAATAATTATTCTGAATAGTTTGCACAACTTTCAGATTTAGCTCTCATTTCAACCTAAGATATCTCTAAGCCTCAAAACAGTCTATTAAACAAAATACTTTTCAAAAGATTTTCCATATTTTTAGCAAAATAAAAACCAAATATATTTTCAAAGATACAGTAAATATATTTCAGAGCAGTACAGTAAAATATTTCTGTTGTATCTGCCTCAGTTCATTCTGATTAGTGTCAACAATACGAGATAGAGAGAAAAAGCACACTCAAACCATAATCTTGTAGACTCCTACAGAACATAAAATATTGCTTTCCTCCCATAAGAATAACAAAACAGTGTGGGTTTAAAGGAGCGTTTTAAATGAACAGCAATTTCCAGCCAAATTACTCTTGGTAAGACAGCCTCTTTCTATACAGAAGCAATACTCTTTTCTGAATTCCTAACAAATCTCCTAAACTTACTGTTCCTTTAGAGCGATAAAATATCTGTGCTAGCTTAGAGTTTTACACAGCAATAAAATTTCAAGATCTTTCAAACACTTTTTAAAGAAAACTAAATCATCACCCACCTTCTTCAAATATCACTTCTGCAGTAGTGCGACGATGGTGTTAATTCACCTTTTACAAACCATCCCCATAACAAAAATGTAGACATCCAAGAAACCATACAATTTGGAGATGATAATGCCTACTATCCAAAACATTCCACCTGTCTCTTTCGACATGCCCCTTTTGTGACCTGAAAGCTCTACTAGAAAGCTCCACTAGGTCCTTACCAGCACCTTGGTTAGCTAGCTGGCTGACTCTCCAGCTATAATATCATGTTTGATCTCTCCTGCCTGGAGAGGCGACAGCGTGGATTTTGTTTTTCAAGTTGGTGTCGGAGCAGCTACAAACTTTTTTCAGCATCCCTGCCTGGCTGCCAACTGGAGCTCTCCGTTCACTTCCTCACCAACTTGAACCACCCCCAAACAGTTTGAGAGTATGCTGGAGTTAGACACCGGCAGGAGCTGACACACTTAACAAGAAGGGTTTGACACCGCAGAAAACTTTCACTTCTCTTCTCCAGCCCTTCCACCCGGAGACTCTTGACGCTCTTGTTCCCCTAGAATTCCCCTCTAAGGCGGGACAAGGACACGGAAAGCAGAACGTTCTAATGTCCCCTAAAAGACCCCCAAAGCCCTCTCGCCGGGTCTCAAGTCCTGTTCTTTACACAAAAGAGCCAGGCCAGCAAAGCTGTCGCGGCCCTACCTAGCCCGGTGCCATCCTCCACCGCACCCGCAGACCGGGTCTCCAGCGCCCGAGCAGTCTCCACTGGAGGCTTCCTGCCCCAACCCGGCCAGACAAAGCCCCGGCGGCCGGGCCGGCACTCGCGAGCCTCCGGACTCGGGCCCCGCGCTCTTACCCGGGCCTCCTCCAGAGCGGCGCCAGCGCCGCCGCTTCCCCCGGCCTTGGCGGCGGGGCAGCTGGCAGCGCGGGTCTTGGAGGAGCGGGTCCGAGAGGAGATGAAATGGCTGCTGCCTCCGGTCGCCCCAGGCTCTGCTCCGGCCCCAGGCCCGGGCCCGGGCGACTTGGACCCGAGAAGGCGCAGAGAGCTCTTCCGGGTGTTCACCATGGTCCAGCCAGGAGGACGGGGTCCACGCCGCGCCCGGGAGAGCCGAGGAAGGCCGGCCCGCCGGCCGGGCACTCAGGGCCAGTGAGCCGGGCCGGGAGAGACGAGCCGCCCCGGACTCTGCGGAGCGCGGACGAGGACAAGAGAGAGTAGGGCAGAGGAAGCGAAGTCGGCGCGAGAAGGCAGGCAGCGGGAGGCGGGAGCGATGCTCCAGACCGACAGCTCAGACCCTCTGCCGGCTTCGCCCTCCTCAGCGGGAGCCGAGCGGAGCCGCCATTTCTGCCCCTTTCTCTCTCGTTCTCGCTCTCGAGCCCCGTGCGTCAGGGCTCCAGCGCCGCAGGGCCGACGAGACCGCTTCAGGCCGCGACCGCTGCGGGGCGCTGCAAGGCCGGCCAGCCTTTCCTCCGCCGGCTTCTCCCTCCTCCCCCGCCCCTCCAGTAGGCTCCGCCCAGCGGCGCGGCGTCAGCGCTCGGCGGCCGGGAAGGGACGCTCTGGGTTGTGTCAGCTCTATGGTTTCCCGGTCTGGCCGGCCGGCTGGGAGGGGGGAGGGCAAAACCCAGAAAGGGCGCGGGACAGGCTAGCGCGCTGGAGTTTTTCCTGGAGGCTTCACACCCTGCCAGGCCCCAGCACCCAGCACCCCCACCATCACCCCAGATGGCCTGGACGGAGCAAGCAACGACCGGCAAAGGCGGGGCACTGAGGGGGACCGGTGGTGACGAGGGCGCGGTGACCTGAGTTGGAATCCCAGAGATACCCGAGGCGAGACGCCGAACTTGAGTCGCACTTTTCATGGCTGTAAAAATGAGAATGATAACTGTGATAAAATAAGTCTGCGTGGTATCTGGCATACCGTAAGCTTAAGAAAGAAAACAAACGCGAGAACTCTGCGTCTTTAAACAAAGCAAGGCAGAGTCGTTGTCTATAACCTTAGTCAGATCTAAGGCGCAGTCACCAAGAATGAATTCTTCCTCTTAAGAGCCTCCTTTATCACTGCTGCCCCCGCCTGCGCAAGACTTAAGAATACAAAAATCTGAACCCAAAGATACAAAGTTTGTGCTTTAACTTTCAAAGAAAAAGATTAAGGCACACGGTATGACAAGCTCTGCTGTAAAGAAGAAATTATGTTCATTTCAAAAATTCTTGGTAAGGTAGCCATAGAGAGCCTACTGTTTACTGGGCAGAAGTTCTTCCTGTTCGCTACACTAAGAAAAATTGAAGACGCGAGGCACGTCCTGTAAAAATCTCCAACCTACATCAAAATTAGAGCATTCTAGCCATCCAAGCTCCCAATCGTTCAACAAAACTGCGTACAGCACTAGGAATGGAGATAGTTTTTCTGTTTGGAAAGCAGTGTGGATTCCAGGAAAGCGGGCAAATCCCTCTTACACTAATTTGCATACCACACCCTCCTCAGGACGCTTCACCCACCACTAAAATCCGGCCTCTTATGGGTGTGGAGACGTCATGATGGAACCAGACCTAGGTTTTCCTGCCTCAGTTAGCTGTGAGATCGTTGAACAGAATAAAGTTTCATTTCCTGCAGAAAGAGGCTGACTTTAAGTAGTATATGAAGTGTCCTGAGGAGGTGTATGATATGCAAATTAGTATACAAAGGATTTGTGTGCTTTCCTCCTTTGTTTTCTGTGTTTGTTTTTGTAGCCCTAAATTGAGAAAGCCAGGTTATGATTTGGGTCACTCTAACCTATACCACTACTAACAACAAATGTTTACTCTAAACCCAACTGATGTTAGGTACTCTGCCAGGCCAGGACATAGGGAGATTTTTTTAAAAGCAAAAACATTGGGCCGGCCTGCAGTGTAGTGGTTAAGTCCCACGCACTCCACTTCTGCAGCCAGGGCTTCCGGTGGTCCCAGAGCGGACCTACACCATGCATCAAGCCATGCTGCCGCAGCGACCTACATACAAAACAGAGGAAGACTGCCACAGATCTAAGCCCAGGGCAAATCTTCCTCAAGCAAAAAAAGAGGAAGATTGGCAACAGATGTTAGTTCAGAGCCACTGTTCCTCACAAAAAAAAAAAAAAAAAAAAACCCAAAACTACCCAGGCTGGCAAGATACTAAGGAATACTTAGACCAGAACTTGAGTCACAGCAGTAACCCAGACCAGCAAGCTCTAAAGACAGCTTTCATTTTCAATGCAATTGCTCAACTGCAGTAAATTTGATCTTTTGTTTTCTCTGTCTTCAGGATATAGAAAAGACAGAAAAAGCCGAGAATCTGCTCAAGCTACAGTCTAGTGGAATCACCCTGCACAATCCTGGCACAAAAAAGATACACCTAAGTATAAGGGTGAAGTAGAAATAATCCAACCAACCTTCCCATCACCAATCCCCAGGAAACTGCAGTGAGAACTGCCTTTCTGAACATTTGCACTAAGAATGAGAAGGAAAAAATATGTCCCTTGAGAATTCAAAATAACAAACTGGTGCTCAGGTTTACAGCCTAAATTCACACAATCTGATAGGTATGAAGAACCTCTGGGGCCGGCCCCGTGGCTTAGCAGTTAAGTGTGCGCGCTCGGCTACTGGCGACCCGGGTTCCGATCCCAGGCGCGCACTGATGAACCGCTTATCCAGCCATGCTGAGGCCCGTCCCACATAACAGCAACTAGAAGGATGTGCACCTATGACGTACAACTATCTACTGGGGCTTTGGGGGGGAAAAAAAGGGAGGAGGATTGGCAGTGGATGTTAGCTCAGAGCCGGTCTTCCTCAGCAAAAAGAGGAGGATTAGCATGGATGTTAGCTCAGGGCTGATCTTCCTTACCAAAAAAAAAAAACCTCTGGACAATAATTTTTTTTTTAATTTTTATTTATTTATGTTTCCCCCAAAGCCCCAGTAGATAGTTGTATGTCATAGTTGCACATCCTTCTAGTTGCTGTATGTGGGACGCGGCCTCAGCATGGCCGGAGAAGCGGTGCGTCAGTGCGCGCCCGGGATCCGAACCCGGGCCGCCAGCAGCGGAGCGCGCACACTTAACCGCTAAGCCACGGGGCCGGCCCTCTCTGGACAATAATTTAGGTGAAATAAGTTTGAGTCAAAAGTGATCCTGGGCGGCCCTGTGGCTTGGTGGTTAAGTGCGCGCGCTGCAATGCTGGTGCCCCGGGTTCGGATCCCGGGTGCGCATCGAGGCACCACTTCTCCGTCCATCCTGAGGCCGAGTCCCACATACAGCAACTAGAAGGATGTGCAGCTATGACATACAACTATCTACTGGGGCTTTGGGGGGAAAAAATTAAATAAATAAAATCTTTAAAAAAAAAAAAAGTGATCCTAAGCACAAAGCAAAAGCAAACATAAATTATCTCCAAGGGATGCACCTCAACAGGAGGTACAAAAAAACAAAGTCTCATGAATATGACTCAGTAAAAAAAAAAATTCACAAAACATAAAAGTAAAAATTATCAAAAACACCCAGCAAAAAAGAATACACAACAGAATGAGACCTACAGATTTATATTCAGATATGTAATATAAAGGATTAGAAAATATTAATAAGCCAAAAATGACAAAGCAAATTTAAAAAGAATGAGATGCAACTTAAAAAAAAAAGAGTAGAGTTTTTAGACATGACACCAAAAGCATGACCTATAAAAGAACAAAACCAATAAACTGGACCTCATCAAAATTTAAAATTTTTGCTCTGTGAATGACCCAGTTAAGATGATGGAAACCAAACAACAGACTGAGAGAAAGTATTTACAAACCACATATTTCACAAAGGACTCATCTAGAATATAAAAAGAATTCTCAAAATTCAACATTAAAAAAGTAAGCAATAGAGGCCTGCCCGGTGGCACAAGCGGTTAAGTGCTCGCGCTCCACTGCGACGGCCCGGGGTTGGACGGTTCGGATCCCAGGCGAGCACCAACGCACTGTTTGGCAAGCCATGCTGTGGCGGCATCCCATATAAAGTGCAGGAAGATGGGCATGGATGTTAGCCCAGGGCCAGTCTTCCTCAGCAAAAAGAGGAGGATTTGCAGATGTTAGCTCAGGGCCGACCTTCCTCACAAAAAAAAAAAAAAAAGTAAGCAATACAATTAGAAAATGCGGAAAAGACCAGAAGAGATTTTTCACACAAGAGGATATGAAGATGAAAAATAAGCATATGAGAAGATTTCAACATCACTAACCAGTAGGGAAATGCAAATTGAGACCATGATGAGTTATCACTACATACCTATTAGAACAACTAAAATAAAAAATAGTGACAATACCAAATGCTGGTGAAGAGGCAGAGAAACTGGATCATTCATTCATTGCCGGTGAGAATGCAAAATGATACAGCAATCGCAATATGAAAAACAGTTCAGCAGTTTCTTAAAAATCTAAACATACAATACAATCCAGCAATTGCAATCCCAGGTATTTATTCCAAAGAAATGAAAACCATATCCACACAAAAACCTATAGACCATAGTTTATTGCAGCTTTATTTGTAATAGCCAAAAACTGGACAAGAAAAAATGTGCCTCATAGGTGAAGAGTTAAAAAATCTGGCACATCTACAACATGGAATACTACTCAGCAGTAAAAAGGAATTAACTAGTGATATATGCAAAAACTTGTAGGAATTTCAAAGGCGTTACACATAAGCAGAAAGAAGGAAATAATATATATGACAGCATAAAACAATAAAATAGAAAACAAATAATAAAGAAATTCAATTAAATCAAAAGTTGATTCCCATAAAAAGAAAAAAAAAAAGGAAAGATAATCCAGCAGCCAGACCAATCAAGGGGAAAAAAAATAGAGAACACCAAAATTACAAATTTCAGGAATGACAGTGTGAGCATCACTAAAGATCTTATAGACTTGGGGTCAGCAAACTTTTTTCTTATTATAAAGGGCCAGTTTGTAAATATTTCAGGCTTTGCAGGCCACATGTGGTCTCTGTCAAGTATTCCTCTTTGTTTCTGTTTGGTGTTTTGTTTTGTTTTGTTTCGTTTTTAACAATCCTTTAAAAATGTAAAAACCATTCTTGGCTCACAAATGCACATAAACAAGCCACAGACTACACTTGGCCCATGGACTGCTGTTTGCCAACCTCTACTATAAACATTAAAGGGACAATTAATAAATATAATGAACAATTTAACTTTATGCCATTAAGTTCCAAAATGTAGATGAAGTAGACACATTCCTTGAACTGAAACTAATTACTAAAGCTCATTCATAAAAATATAGATAACCTGAATATCCCTATTATTAAAGAAACTAGATATATAATTAAATACTTTCCTGTAAATAATACACCAACCCCAGATGACTTCACTGGTGAATTCTATCCAATACTTAAGGGAAAACAATACCAATTTTACACCATTTCTTTCAGAATATAGAAGAGGAATCATTTCTCAACACATTTATAACATCAGCATTACCCTGATATTGAAACCAATAACATGAAAAAAAAACACAACTAATCTATATATAGAGAGAGATGCAAAAGTCCTCAACAAAATACTAACAAATCAAATCCATGAACATGTAAAAAGAATGATAAATCATGACCAAGTGGGGTTTATCTCAAGAATGCAAGGTTGGTTAAACATTTGAATCAAAACAATCAATTTAATTCACCATATCAACATAATAAAGGAGAAAACCATATGGTCATCTCAGTAGATTCAGAAAAAGCATTTGACAAATTCAACATCCATTTAATGATTTTAACAATCTCAGTAAAGTAGAAATAGAAGGTAACTTCCTCAACCTGATAAAGAGCATCTAAAAAAATCCTATAGCTATGGTGCAGCCACTATGGAAAACAGTATGGAGATCCCTCAAAAAATTAAGACTAGAACTACCATACGTTCCAGATATTCTACTGCTGAGTATTTATCCAAAGAACATGAAAACACAAATGTGTAAAGATACATGCACCCCTGTGTTCACTGCAGCGTTATTCACAATAGCCAAGACTTGGAAGCAACGTAGGTGCCCATCAAGGGACAAATGGATAAAGATGTGGTATATATACACAATGGAATACTACTCAGCCATAAGAAACTATGAAATCTGGCCATTTGTGACAACATGGATGGACCTTGAGGGTATTATTCTAAGCGAAATAAGTCAGAGGGAGAAAGTCAAATACCATATGATCTCACTCATAAGTAGAAGATAAAAACAACAACAATCACGTAAAGACAGAGACTGGATTGGTGGTTACCAGAAGTGAAGGGGGAAGGGAGGAGGGCCAAAGCAGGGATTAGGCACATGTGTGTGGTGATGGATTGTAATTAGTCTTTGGGTGGTGAACGTAATGTAGTTTACACAGAAATCAAAATATAATGATGTAAACCTGAAATTTATATAAGGTTATAAACCAATGTTACCACAATAAAAATAATAATAATAAAAGTAAAATTCATGAAACACACACAAAAAATCATCACCTTGTACATTAAAAAAAAAAATCCTACAGCTAACATCATAATAAATGGTGAAAAGTGATTGCTTTCCCCCTAATTTCAGGAACAAGGCAAGGACATATGCTCTAATCATTTCTTTCTTTTTTTTTTTTTTTAATTTTTTTTTTCCGCCAAAGCCCCAGTAGACAGTTGTATGTCATAGCTGCACATCTTTCTAGTTGCTGTATGTGGGACGTGGCCTCAGCAGCGGTGCGTCTGTGCGCACCCGGGATCCAAACCCGGGCCGCCAGCAGTGGAGAGCGCACAGTTAACCGCTAAGCCACAGGGCCAGCCCACTCTAATCATTTCTATTCAACATTGTACAGGAAGTCCTAGGCAATGCAATAGTAAGAAATAAATAAATAAAAGGTATACAGTTTGGAAAGGAAGAAGGAACTGTCTTTATTGGCAAACAACATGATAATATCATAAAAAATCTCAAGAAATCTAAAAAACACCCAAAAACCCTACTAGGACCAATATACCAGTTTAGCAAAGTCACAGGATAGAAGATCAATTTATAAAAATTAATTTATTTCTATATACTTGCAACAAACAATTGGACATAGTTTGAAATAGTACTGATAAATTTAACAAAATATATGGAAAATCTATATACTGAAAACTAGAAAACATTGCTGAGAAAAAAGAAGGAAGGAAGGAAGGAATATCTAAATAAGTGGAGAAATTTACCAAATGACTTAATATTGTTAGGATGAAAATTATCCCCATATTGATCAATAGAGTCAAGCCAATCCCAGTCAAAATTGCAGCAAATATTTTGTAGAAATTAAGAAACTGAATCTAAAATTTATTTGGAGATGCTAAGAACCTAGAGTCACTTAAACAATCAGGAAAAGAATAAAAGCTGAGAATTTTCACTACCTCATTTCAAGTCTTATTATTAAGGTATAATAATCAGAACAGTGTAGATATATAGTCATACAACTCAATGGAAAAGAATAGAGTCCAGAAAGAGAGTCACGCATATGGTAAATCGATATTTGCAAAGAGGCCAAGGTAATTAACAGAGAAAAGATATTCTTTTCAATAATGGTGCTAGAACAACTGTATATCCCTGTGCAAAAAAATAAGCCTTGACCATTACCTCACACTATGTATAAAGATTAACTTCAAATTGATCATAGGCTTAAATACAAGGCCAAGCTATAAATTTTTTAGACTAAAACCTAAACAAAAATCTTTATGTGACCATGCAGTAGGCAAAGATTTCTTACAAAGAACACAAAAACAGGGGCCGGCCCCGTGGCTTAGCGGTTAAGTGCACGTGCTCCGATACTGGCGGCCTGGGTTTGGATCCCGGGTGGGCACCAACACACCACTTCTCAGGCCATGCTGAGGCCACGTCCCACATACAGCAACTAGAAGGATGTGCAACTATGACATACAACTATCTACTGGGGCTTTGGGGAAAAAAAGGAGGAGGATTGGCAATAGACGTTAGCTTGGAGCCAGTCTTCCTCAGCAAAAAGAGGAAGATTAGCATGGATGTTAGCTCAGGGCTGATCTTCCTCACACAAAAAAAAAGTCCAGGACCAGATGACTTCACTGGTTCTACCAAACATTTCTACCAAACACTTAAAGAAGAATTAACACCAATTCTTCTCAAAATATTCTGAAAAGTAGAATAGGAGGAATCACTTCCTAACTCATTCTATGAGGCCAGCAATACCTTGATACCAAAACTACACAAGATATCACAATGAAAGAACTATAGATCAATATCCCTTATGAATGTGAAGCAAAAATCCTCAACAAAATACTACCAAATCCAGCAGTATATTAAAAGGATTCTACACCTAATGATGTACACCTGAAATTTATATAATGTTATGAACTAATATTACCTCAATAAAAAAAAGACAAGAAAAAACAACTCAAATCAAGACACAATAGTCAAAAAGTGGAAGCAACCCAAGTGTCCATCAACAGATGAATGGATAAAAAACATGTGGTATATACATACCATAGAATATTATTCATTCAGCCTTAAAAAAGGAAGGAAATTCAGACACATGCTACAATATAAATGAAAAAAAGAAAAAAAAAAAAAAGATTCTATGCCACGACCAAGTGGGATTTATCCCAAGACCATTAAATAGGGAAAGGACAGTCTTTTCAACAAGCGGTGCTGAGAAAACTGGATACCCACATATAAAAGAATGAAGTTGGATCCTTATCTTACACCATATGCAAAAATTAACTCAAAATGAATTAAACACTGAATGTAAGAGTTAAAACTATAAAATGTTTACAAGAAAACATAGGGGAAAATCTTCATAACATTGGATTTGGCGATAGCATCTTGGATATGACACCATAAGCACAGAAAAAAGAGAAAAAATAGATAAATTGGACTTCATCAAAATTAAAAACTTTTATGTATCAAAGGGCACTATCAACAGAGTGAAAAGACAAACCACAGGAGAAAATATTTGCAAATCATATATCTGCTAAGGGATTAATATCTGGAATATATTTTTAAAAATTCCTACAACTCAACAATAAAAAACAACCCTATTTAAAAATGGACATAGGACTTGACTAGACATTTCTCCAAAGAAGATACACAAATGGTCAATAAGCAAATGAAAAGATGCTCAACATCACTAGTCACTAGAGAAATCAAAACCACAATGAGATATCACTTCACACCCGTTAGGGGGGCTATTATAAAGAAAAAAAAAATGAAAAGAACAAGTATTGTCAAGGATGTGAAGAAATTGGAATTCTCGTGCATTGCTAATGAGAATGTAAAATGGTAGACAACAGTTTGGTGGATCCTCAAAATTTAAACATAGAAATACCACATGATCCAGCAATTCCTCATCTAGGTATAAACCCAAAAGAATTGAAAGCAGAGACTTAATCAGATACTTGTACACCAGTGTTCACAGCAGCATTATTCACAATAGCCAAAAGGTGGAAAGAATCCAAATGTCCATCAACAGATGAATGGATAAACAAAATGTGATATATACATACAAGGGAATATTATTTAGCATAAAAAAGAATGAAATTCTGATACTTGCTACAACATAGATGAATCTTGAAAACACTATGCTAAGTGAAATAAGCCAGACACAAAAGGACAAATATTGTATGATTTCATTTATGTGAGTTACACAGAATAGGGCAACTCCATAGAGACGAAAAGTAGACCAGAGATTATCAGAGGCTGGAGGAGGAGGGGAATGGATTAGGGAGTTAATTGTTTAAATGAATACAAAGTTTCTGCTTGGGGTGATGAAAAAGTCTTGGAAGTGGATAATGGCGATGGTTGCATAACATTGTGAATGCACTTAATGCTACTGAATTGTACACTTAAAAATGGTATTAGAAAAAAAAAACCCTACATATTTGGAGTAGTGTGCTATTATTGCAGATGTCACCAAATGAATCAGCAGAACAGAAAACAGATCCAAAACACGGCCCAGAAACAGTCCTCAGCATGGATGGGGATTTGGTACATGCAGTAGCATCACAAATCTGTGGGACGGGCCGGCCCCGTGACTTAGCGGTTAAGTGCCTGCGCTCCGCTGCCGGCGGCCCGGGTTCGGATCCCGGGTGCGCACCGAGGCACCACTCCTCCAGCCATGCTGAGGCCGCGTCCCACATACAGCAACTAGAAGGATGTGCAGCTATGACAGACAACTATGTACTGGGGCTTTGGGGGAAAAATAAATAAATAAAATCTTACAAATCTGTGGGAAAAGAAAGAACTGTTTGATAAATGGCCTTGGATAATGGCCTTGGATAAATGGCCATGGGCTTTATCTGTTATATATTACACTAGATAAATATACCTAGGTCTAAGTCCAAGTTGTCAACTTGTTTTTCTTAATAGGCAAAACGGAAAGGCATTAAAATAGGTAATTCATTGAATATAGTTAAACAGGTTAAGATGGAAGGTTAAATACAGATGCACTGTTATCCTCTTCCCAGATCCCCATCTGAAAGATCAACAGGAAACCAATAAACAGTATTTGCATTAAAAAAAAAAATCAATCAATGTAATACACCACATTAACAGAATGAAGGAAAAAGACCACATGGTCATCTCAAATGACACAGAAAAAACATTTGACAAAATGCAACAACTTTTCATGGTAAAAACCCTCAACAAACTAAGAATAGATGGGAGTTTCTTCAACATGACAAAGGGCAACTAACATCATACTCAATGATGAAAGATTGAAATCTTTCCCCTTAAGATTAGGAACAAGACAAGGAAGCCAGCTTTTGCCATTTGTATTCAACATTATACTAGAAGTTCTAGCCAGAGCAATTCAGCAAGAAAAAATAAAAGGCATCCAAATCAGAAAGGAAGAAGTAAAATGACCTCTCTTCATAAATGATGTGAACTTACATCTAGAAAATACTACAGAATCTACTAAAAACACACATACAACTATTAGAGCTAATAAATGAATTTAGTAAAGACGCTGGATACAAGATCAACACACAAAAATCAATGGTATTTCTATATATATTTTTTTTTTTTTTTTAAGATTTTATTTATTTTATTTTTTCCCCCCAAAGCCCCAGCAGATAGTTGCATGTCATAGCTGCACATCCTTCTAGTTGCTGTATGTGGGACTCGGCCTCAGGATGGACGGAGAAGTGGTGCCTCGATGCGCACCCGGGATCCGAACCCGGGCCGCCAGCATTGCAGCGCGCGCACTTAACCACCAAGCCACAGGGCCGGCCCATGGTATTTCTATATATTAATGATGAAAAATCCAACCAGGAAATTAAGAAAGCAATTCCTTTTAGAACAGCATAACAGGAATAAATCTAACCAATGAGGTGCAAGATCTGTACACTGAAAACTACAAAACACTGCTAAAAGGAATTAAAGACCTAAGTAAATGGAAAGATATCCACATGCATGGATTGAAAAATTTAACATTGTTGTCAATACTTCTCAAATTGATAAATGGATTCAATGCAATCCCTATCAAAATCCCAATGGCCTTTTTTACATAAATGAAAGAGCTGATCCTAACTGCAAGGCACCTGGAATAACCAAAACAATCTTAAAAAGAAGAACAAAGTTGGAGGACTCACAGTTGCTGATTTCAAAACCCACTACAGGGGCCGGCCAGCTGGCACAGCGAAGTGCAAGCACTGCTTCGTCAGCCCGGGGTTCGCAGGTTCAGATCCCAGACTCGCACCAACAGACCGCTTATCACACCAGACTGTGGCAGCGTCCCAAATAAAGTAGAGGAAGATGGGCACAGATGTTAGCCCAGGGCCAATCTTCCTCAGCAAAGAAAGAGGAGGATTGGCATCGGATGTTAGCTCATGGCTGATCTTCCTCACCAAAAACGACAACAACAACAACAAATAAACCCAGTACAAAACTACAGTAATCAAACGTTATGGTGCTGGCATAAGGATAGATCTATAAATAAATAGAATTTTGAGTCCAGAAATAAACCAATACATTTATGGTCAATTGATTTCTGACAAGGGAAGACTCTTCTCTTTATTAAACGATGCTGGGACAAAAAGAGTCCTCACATAAAGGCCAACGAAAAGTCTCTGCCCAAAAGAATCAAAGTAACTCCTTACTACGGCTTCCAACAGACAAGATTTCTGGAGCACTGGTCTGAAAGTTGAATTTACCACAGGATCCTAGAATTGCTGAACAGAAGATGGAGTTCAAAAGATCAACAAAGTGTCTCGACTTGGGTGGGGATGGTAGGGGTCTGTAGGTGGGGCCTAATCTCAATTTGAATCCCAGCACTAAAAACTGTCAAGTAAAAAACAAATCTTGATTTAGGCGAATCGAGACTTTATTTAAAAGGATTATTGCAACGGAGGTGGATTATTTGAAAGGATTATTGCAAAAAGGGAGGAGGACAATTAGAATAGGGAGAATGCTCAACTGTCAAAAACCCTGAATTTAGGTAAAGACAGACTTTTTTGGAAGGGATTATTCCAAGAAGAGGGAAAGGAACTATTGCAATGGGGTGTACGGGGTGAGGGGGCGATTATTGCCATAGTGGAACTCTGTGACCACGAGATCTGCAACTGTGTCCAAAGTCAGGCAGAAAAGGGCTTTTCTTTTCTAGGGAGGAGTGAACAAAGGCCAGAAAGAACTGGGTGTCGGGAAGTGGGATGGACGGGTGGAGGTGGCAGTGATCACACAGCTCATTTACACCGAGGTCAGCCTATTTTCTGGTATGGTGGAGAAGGAGGGGTTGCATGCTGGCTTAGACTGAGGGTGGGTCAAAGTCTGGGGGCCTAGAGGAACGACAGAAACTTAACTAAAGCTTGGTCAAGTCAAGGTAGGGTATTTTGTCCAGATTGGTCAGTGAGTACATCAGTTCAGCTAATCATTTATGAAGCAAAAACAATGGGAATTGGGAGGGTCTGTGTCTGACCCCGTCATAGGTAAACAAGGCGGCAAGCGTGAGTCACGTCTAAATCGCAGGGGGAAGGGTGGTTCCTTGCTGTAAGCCCTTTCAGGAACACAAAGGTGTGGGGACATCTCTTTAACCGTCGCTTTCCAGAATCACAGGGCTCAGGTAAAGTTCAACATTGTCAGAATGTAGGGAAATCTCTCCACGGATTCAATCAGAGCTGAAGAGGCACAGAGGTGAGTAGACGCTGGGTTCCCGGGTGAGCCCAGACCTAGCTCCTCGCATTTTCCGCGCAGAATGAAGCGAGAGGCGAACGCCATCAGTGCGGAGACGCCGCGGCCTCAGGCGACCGGCCACGCCCCCGCACGCCTCCGCCCCTGCGCGCTCCCGGGGCTGCGCAGAGCCGGCCTTGGCGCGCGCTCGGCGCTGGCTGCGGGGACCAGCGGTGCAGCCGCCAAGCTTGAGAGGGTCGTGGGGTGGTGGTCTCCGTCTGAGGGGCTCCAGCTCAGCGGCGGCGGCGTGGGCGGCTGCGGCCTCTGAGCGAATTGAGGACGAGGCCGCGAGGCGACAGCGCGGTGCGGCCCCCTCCAGCGGCCGCGCCGGGGGGTGAGTTTCCTGGGGCCGCGCCGCGTTCGGCGGGGTGAGGGGCCGGGGCGTCGGCTCGCCGCCGGCCGTGGGCGGACGTTTCCCGGGCGGGGCGGTGGGGTCGCTGGGTCAGGCGGAGCCGCCGGGCTCTTCTTTGTGTCGCTAAGCCGGGGGCCGGAGGGTTTCGGACCTGGCGTCTGCGACCTGAACGGGCGCGGTGCGGCGGCGGCCGGGCCGAGACTCCTGCCCGGCCCGGTGAGCCCTCGGCCTGCTGACCGCGCTCGCTTCCTGCGTGGGGACCTCCGTGAAAGCACAGCGGTGGGTTTTCTCGTTCTGAGGCGCTCAGAAACTTCGAGTTAATGTGGTCTCAACATGTCCCCGTTTCCAAAGGCGACACTGCAAAAGCACGGCACAGAAATATGGAGCATGTCTGTTCTGGGTGGACATTTCTTAGTTAATTTCATCACCAGCCTCCCACAACTCAACCTTTATTTTGTAGGTTTGATGTTCACTGTTTTCATGCTTAGTTTCCTTTTTCTCTGTCTTTTTACTCGCCGTTTGTTACTTGTCAGCAGTAATAAACGTTAGCGTGGCGTCCAGCCGTGGTCCCTTCGTACGTAATTTGAGATAATTGAAAATAAACATAGGAAACTGACAGTCTGTGTTGATGTCAGTGTGAAACTGTAAAGTATGACAGATTGTATAAACGATGTGAAAATCAGCTTCCGTGTTTCATAGTCATGAGTGTGTTTTTGGAGTGCTTATAAGTTTTAAAATTATAGTTTAGGTTTTAATGGGAAAAACTTTTAAAAGTTGATGTTGTGTCTTTCTAAATATACTTCAAGTCGCATTGATTTAAAAGGCAGTTAAATTCAGTGAATATTAAGCACTTATGTGTCACATTACAGTTAGTGCTAGGCAGTGGTGCAAACCAAAAATGAATAAGAATTGTGTGCAGGATGAAGGGAGTGATTAAGCACACGGATAATAATGAGGGCCAGCCCCTGGCGTGGTAGTTCAAGTTCTGCGCGCTCCACTTCCGTGTCCCGGGTTCGGATCCCCGTCGCGGAGCTACACTACTTGTCAGCCGTGCTGTGGTGGGAACCCACCACATATACAAAATAGAGAAAGATTGGCACAGATGTTAGCTCAGGGCGAATCTGCCTCAGCAAAAAAGCAAACAATGATACAGGGCAGAATACAGTATTAACAGAAACTGCTGCCTATTGAGCGCTGACTCTTAGCCCTGCACTGTGGTAAATACTTTATGTGCATCCTTTAATTACTTAATGTTTAATGTTAATTACTTAATAATTTATCATTCAAATTTCTTAGTACCTGCTGTGTGCTAACCATACGATGGTGACCATTATAGATGTTACCTGTAAGGACTTTACGTTATCTTTGGGGGAAACAGGTATTAAGCAAATAATCACAAAAGTAATTGCCAGTAAACCTAGATAGGAGCTAAAAAGGGAGAAGGTAGAGTGTTGTGACAGGTCTTATCCCAGCTGGGGAAATCAGTTAAGGTTTTCCTAGGACAGTAACCTTTGAGCTGAGATATTATGGGTAAGTAAGAATTAGGTGAAGGTGACTCGCAAAGGAGGGAAGAAAGGTCCAGGCAAGGGAAGTAGGTTCCACATAGGCTAGGGAAGATTTTGGGAACTGAAAGGTCAAAGCAGTTGGATTGAGTGTAGAAAGCAGAAGGGAGCTTGGTTAGGGCCAGAGAGATGATGTGGGGCCTTTTAAGCAATGTTAAGGATTTGGGACCAGCTTTTTTTTCTTTTCCTTTTCTTCTTCTTCTTTTTCTTTTTTTTTTGGTGAGGAAGATCAGCCCTGAGCTAACATCTGCCAATCCTCCTCTTTTTGCTGAGGAAGACTGGCCCTGGGCTAACATCCGTGCCCATCTTCCTCTACTTTATATGGGATGCCGCCACAGCTTGACAAGTGGTCCGTCGGTGCGCGCCTGGGATCCCAACCGGCGAACCCCAGGCCACCGCAGCGGAGCGTGGGCACTTAACCACTTGTGCCACTGGCCGGCCCCTTTTGTTTTTCTTTTTTTTAACTTTTGTAGAGAGATTTTCAAACCACTCAGATGTTGTGTGAGAATAGTACAGTGCACTCCTGTATAATATCCGAGGGATTTAGACCACCTTATCTGAAGAGCAGTAGGAGGTCATTGAAGGATTGTAAGCAGAGAAATCCTATAATCAAATTTGTATCTTAATCAAAAAGATAACCCTGACTCCTGTGTAGAAACTGGATTGTATGAGGACAAGAATGGACGTGAGGAAACCAGCTAGAGATGATAGTTGGGACTAGAGTTGTGGCTGTGAAGATAGGGCAAATTCTAAAGGTACATAACTCATCTCTTCTTGCTGTGTTGGTAATTCTGTATTCACATCTTTTGGAGGAATCGTGGAAGAATTTCTAAAGGAGATTGTATTCCAGTTGGTTTTGCGGTATGGAGCCCTGGAATGAGAACGTCTTAGTGTCAAAGGATGGCTGACCTTGGCAATCTCTGCCTAAGTTCCACCTTTCTCCTAGGATTTTCTCATTTAAATTACTTTTGTCCCTGTCAGTTTTGTCCTTGAGAGTGTATAACTCCCTCCTTAACAGTTTTTTCTAGAAGAAGACAAAAATATATTTTCTTTATTACTGTGATTACAACTAAGATAAGCTGAAACTTTCAAAAGATTTCATTTTTTATTACTTAATAGTAAACTAGAATTCATAAAATATACAAATAAACTATCTTTTAAAGTGTTTGACTCATGCTATCATAGTTTGGTCTTGGAGGCTTGGAGGTCTAATCCTATTCCATGGAAGTACTAAGGGAAAGAAACTCCGAGTGGAAATGTGATTCATTGGTTTCTTTTCCCTTCTGTTTAATGCCAAGAATGGCTTTATCCATAAGGAGAAACTTAAGCTTCTACATAAAGATAGTATGCCCAGTGGTATAATGACTTGATATAAATCCATAATCTTAAAAAAAAAAAAAAAGTAGCCTGTAGTGTGTTTATAAAAATAAGTAAAATTGGTACTGTGCAAATTTTTTCTATTCAAATTCTAATGTATACATTAAAAAGACTACATTACTTGCATTTCTATTTTGACTGGATTTTCCTTTCAGTGGATATCTTCCCAAAAATCAGTTTACTCTGTCTCCTGACTGATTTTATCACTGCCGTTGGGAGTAACTGGGATAATAATTGGGAAGGTGTTTGGTAAACTGTGATATTCAATACAAATGTAAGATGGTAGTGGTACTAATTGGAAGTAAACTGAAGAAAAATGAAGAAAATTCTGTTCATCTGTCCATTTTGATGCCCAACTTCATGCTGGTAATTTAGATATTTGTCAGATGGCTTAATAAAAAAGTATGTGATTTAGGTTCACTCATGTCACGTGACCGTGATGATTTTAGAAGCTCACGAAATTGATATAAATAAATTTTACATGGTTCATTTACATATTACTAATTTATGATAGGAAATACCTAAAATAATGGTGACTTTATGTCCATGTTAGAATCAGTTTTTACTTCATAATTCTATGCTATGTTTGCAATTAGTAATTCAGTATATTTTTTCCTTGTTTGTCTGTAAACTCCCCAATAATAGAGACTGTTTGTCTTATTGACCCTTCTATCATTAGTTCTAAAACATTGCTTTGCACACAGTGGTGGGAGGTTCAATAAGTTTTAAGTTTTAAAAGTTTATTTAGTGAAATCAGTGAAAATTTCATAACCATGTCAAAATTAAAACTTTTAAGACTAAGTCTGAAGATGTTTCTTACCAGTCCTTGTAACAGAGATTGTGATGGAGCAGTAGGGAAAGAGAGAGGAGCGTAACATTATGGTATTCTCGGTACCTCCTTTAGTCCTCAAAACAACCTTGTGAGGAGGATCCTTATCTCCATGTTACAGTTTAGGTAACTGGGACTTAAATAACTTGCATGAGGTCACCCAGCTCAAAAATGATGTAGCCAGTATTCCAGTACAAGTCTGTTTGAATCCAAAGTCTGTTCTTCATTCTCTTTTGCTGTCATAAAATAAGTAAAAACAATTTATCAGTAGCTTATAACAATGAAATGATGAAAAATATTAGTAATTTGCTAGAGAACAATAACCTATTAAATGGAAACATAGTGAAATACTTTAGCAATGGCTACTCTTTGCTTTGTACTTGCTAGACACTGTGAAACAAACAGGAAATGTGTAAGTCATGGTACCTGTCCTCAAGGATCTTGGATCCGGTAGAGAGAGCTAAAAGAAACAATAATAAACAATATCAGACAATATGATTTAAATTCCAAAAATCTAAATGCTTCAGGAGAGGAATATTAATAAGGGTTTAGTACTTCACCTTTATGGTAGAAGTGAATCTTGAGCTGGGACTTGAAGGATAATTAGGATTTGAATACCTAGAAGGATGGTTGCAATGTGAACAAAGAAGTGGAATGAACATGATATGTTTATGAGACAATTAGGATCATATCCAAACTAAGGGATTATTTTAGAGTAGTTGAAAATAATGTTGAAACTGTCAAGTGAAAAGCAAGTGAACAGCGCCGCCAGAATGTAATGTCCGCAGGGCTGGGATCCTTGTCTGTTTTGTTCAGTATGTATCCCAAGTACCTAGAATCATACCTGGTATATAGTAGGTGCTGAATAAATATTACATTTTTAATATTTTTAACAACTTTAGATATAATTTATATGCGATAAGATGCACATATTTAAGACATACCATTTAATGGATATTTTTAAATGAGATAGTATTCAACTGTATCTGTAATGCTTTATTTCTTAAATAAACAAGAAGCAAATAAGTCAAAATGTAAACTTTTCTGAAATCTGAATGGTTGGGATGGATGGTTTTATTTTTTTCTGTTCTTTTGCATGTTTGAGAGGGAAGCAATTTTTAAAGGGAAACAAATAGTCTTAGAAATATAAGATTTGAAGAACAAAGTCTTAAGAAAAAACATTAGTGAACATGAAATCCTGGTTCTGAATATATTTTTAATTTGTTTTCTGATTTTTAAATTTTTTTCAAAATAACGTATACACGTAGTTTAAAAGGCAAATAGTGTTAGAAGACTTAAGACTAAAAACTGCTCCTACTCCCTTTCCCTAGATACAACTACTTTGAACTCAGACTTTCTTCTGTTATTTACAGCCATGTTTCTAAACAATGTGTATATTTTGAGTTATTAATTTTGAATATTGCCTTTTGTATTGCTATTAGATAGATAAGCGTTTTAGCTCTCTTATGCTTACCTGTTTCCCTTCTCACATCCTTTTAGAGGTTTTAGTTGAATTTTTTCCATACAATGAGTAAAAATATACACTATTTTTTCCCCCTTTGGACCTCACGTTCCTTGTTGGTCCAGAAGTAGTATGATTATATTTATCTAATAAATGTAATATGCACTTGCAGACTCGAAAGAACATTGACAATGTTGTATCTTATATTTAACAATCATTTTTAATGGCTGCATTTTTAAAGCATAGAGTTTATTTAATCATAAATCCATTTAAGATGTTATAAATTTTTGATATTATAAAAAAAATCTTCCCACTTATCTGATTTATTACTTTGTAAATCTAATCCCTAATCCAGTGCCTTACATTTCATTTTTAAGTCTAGGGAATAATTTTGAAGAGCAGTACAGGATGGAATAAGAAGTCTTTAGAAGTACAAAATATCCCCTTGAGACAATAGAGACATCCAATTTGCCTTGATTGTTGGATGCCATCCTCTAGGATGGTGTGGCTTAGTGACTCCTACCTTACCCTCTAGCTGAAAGGTGGAGTCTAAAGTTACTATTGGGGATGCTGTTGATGGTGCTATCCCCCACTTAATGTTCGGTGTTCACTCCTCTGGCCCATTGCTTTTCCTCCTTTTTCCTTCCTTTCAATTTCCCCTTGTATTTCAGAATTGCTCACAATTTTCTCCTGAAAAGGCTGAGAAATAGATGCACTGTCAGTATATATTCAATTCATAATGAAAACAATAGAGGTATTTAAAACAATTTTGAAAAGGATATTTTTCAGAGCAGACTCCACTATCTTATTTTAATTCCTAGCTAAACAGGCTAAGTGGGAATTAGTGGTCCAGCCAAATTGGCTGTGGTTATGGGCCGAGCTCCATTAGCAGCAGGAAACTGAAATGGAAGTCAGGACCTAAGATCATTCAGACTGATTTTTTCCCCTGGATCCTCAATTACTCAGATTAAATTCACCTCCAGATTCTGTGGCGACTTTTAAGTGGGAGCAGTAGACTACTTCTAGTGTCCATTTTCTGGTTCTTATTGCCTCGGAATGGGTCTGGTGGACCTTCAGTGCTTATTATTAAGCAGGTCTGCCTTCTATGTAAATATGCTTAAAACTTACATTTTTAAATAGGAGTATTTCCTTTTTGTATATATACTCTCCAGAGGGAATTTAAGAAATGTATTCTTATTTGATATAGTCTGAGAGTGGAACTATTTTTAATGCTTTGTGGAAATGTCCAGCTTGATTATGTCTTCTTTTGGGTAAAGTGTTTTTCGTTAGTTTTAAATCTGTAAAGTGCTCGTAGTCTCTGGGACGTTGATATCATAAACATGTCATGATCTAATTAATAACATTTTCTTAACTATTGTTTTAAGCACATATACAAAGAAGTTGTAATTTGGTTTTAGGGTGACTTTTAAAAGTCTAGTCATGAATAAAATTAATTTATGTGAGTTTATTAAAGTATTGCACTCTAGTATTTCTTTTCTTTTTTTTTTTTTTTTGTGAGGAAGATCAGCCCTGAGCTAATATTCATGCCAATCCTCCTCTTTTTGCTGAGGAAGACTGGCCCTGAGCTAACATCCGCGCCCATCTTCCTCCATGTTATGTGGGATGCCGCCACAGCATGGCCTGACAAGCGGTGCGTCGGTGCGCGCCCGGGATCCGAACCCCGGGCTGCCAGCAGCAGAGCGCGCGCACTTAACCGCTATGCCAGAGGGCCTGCCCCCTCTAGTATTTCTTAAAGCTTATTTAATTTTAAAACATTATGGGCCGGCCCCGTGGCTTGGCGGTTAAGTGCGCGCACTGTGCTGCCGGCGGCCCGGGTTCGGATCCCGGGTGCGCACTGACGCACCGCTCCTCTGGCCATGCTGGGGCCGCGTCCCACATACGGCAACTAGAAGGATGTGCAGCTATGACAGACAACTATCTGCTGGGGCTTTGGGGGAAAAATAAATAAATAAAAAATCTTTAATTTTAAAACATTAAAAAGTCATTGATTTTTTTTTTTCTTTCTCTCCATAACTTTGGTTGTGTTTTTCTCGGTTAAGTAGCCAGACATTCCAGATTAGATAGAACAGACCTGATTTTTCCTAACTTGAATTTTGACAGTTGATAACTGTAATTGTGCAGTAGGCAGTTCATAGCTAGTGTGTGTGTTTAACATCACATAGCACATCCGTGTATGAACTACTAAAATTTCTCTGTGCCCGCATAGCCTTCAAGCCAGGAGTCAACCAAGTGTCTTACAAAGCTCTTTTAGTTATCTTTTTTACAAATTTATCTTTACCCTATATATGATAAATCTATTTCTCATGTTCATCACTTTAAATATGAATTTATAGTACTTTTCACCACTTCAGATTTATAATTTCGGGAGTAAGAGGCACATAATTTTTCACTGAGGATGCAAATCTTTGGAATCACTGCCGTTCTGGGTTATTGAGTAATTTTCTGATAGAGCAAAAGTACTGCCTTTTAAGAAGCTAATGAAATGGCATTATAGGACTCTATGTGTTTATATTTTTTAAGATATTTTTATCCCAATTTTTATTATGAAAAATTTCAAACATATACAAAAATGTGGAGAATAATAAACTCCTGTCTATCCTCATCACCCAGCTTCAATAATTATCAGGTCATAGTCATTTTGGTTTCAATTATAGTCCTTCCACTCCCCGCTCCACTTGATTATTTTGAAGCAAATTCTAGTTATGGTATTTTATCTAGATATTTCAGTAAGTATCTAAATGAATTAAAAAAGATTATAGCTATAATCCCATTCTCACACCTTTAGAATTAACCCTTACTCCACATATGTATCATCAGATATTCAGTCAGTGTTCAGATGTTCCTGATTCTTTCATAGCTTTTTTTCTAGTTAGTTCCTTAGATAAAAATCTAAATACAGTGCATATATTTTAATTAGTTGATGTATCTCTTAAATTTTTTTTTTTTTTATAGTTTTCAGTGTAGAAGTCTTGCAAGTCTTGTTTTTGTTTTTCTTTTGTGAGGAAGATCAGCCCTGAGCTAACATCCATGCTAATCCTCCTCATTTTGCTGAGGAAGACCAGCTCTGAGCTAACATCTATTGCCAGTCCTCCTCCTTGTTTTTTCCCCCAAAACCACAGTAGATAGTTGTATGTCATAGTTGCACATCCTTCTAGTTGCTCTATGTGGGACGCGGCCTCAGCATGGCCGGAGAAGCGGTGCCTCCGTGCAAACCCGGGCCGCCAGTAGTGGAGCGCGCGCACTTAACCGCTAAGCCACGGGGCCGGACCCTGAAATATTTTTTAAAAATGTATTTCCACTCCTTTTTCTCCCAGGTAATATATATGTCGAGGAAAATAGATCATTTCTCCTAAAGAATTTCCCACATTCTGGATTTTGTTAATTGCATCCCTGTGATGTCATCTGATCATGTTCTTCTGCGCCCCACATTTCCTGTAATCTGATGGTTAAATCTAGAGGCTTGAATGGATTCAGATTCACATTTTTTGAAAGAATTCTTCATAGATGGTGGTGTGAACTTTCACACTGAGGCATTTATTTATGTGTGGTTTCTTTTTTGTGATGTTAGCAGCCATTGATATCATTGCCTAGATCTATTTGCCTTAGGGGTCGTACTGGGGATACTCTAATTCTGTAATCCTTCATTTAGCTGAATTCATTCATAAAGAAAACTTCTTTCATTAACTCTTCGGTTTTTCTGAGATAGTTCATACAGGAAAGGCAGGATGAATACTTGATTCTTTCCCTTATTTTGCCAGTTTTCACAATCATTAGTTGGTACCCTGGTATTCTAGATAGATGACCAGTGAGTGAGGTTGTTTTAATGAGTATCAGTTTGAACTTGTATTTGATGTCTTTCAATTCATCTAGTTGTTTTTCAGTCCCATCTTTGGCCAGTAGTAGCGTCTTCGAATTGACTTCTGAATCGTTTTGACACTAATCCAAGATGTCAATCCAAGGCACAAAATACACAGTTCCTACCCCAGACCTGGCGACAGCCATTTCTCCAAGAAACTTTGATTCCTGTTGGTGGGAAATGGTATTTGGAGGCCACAAATCTGGGCACTAGGTCTTCTCATTGTTATTGGATTGCTTGTTTCTTTTTGTCTTTTTCAATGGACAGAACTAGTATGTATTTTCTTCTTCTTTTTTTTTTTTTGTGTGAGGAAGATCAGCCCTGAGCTAACATCCATGCCAATCCCCCTCTTTTTGCTGAGGACGACTGGCCCTGGGCTAACATCCGTGCCCATCTTCCTCCACTTTATATGGAACACCGCCACAGCATGGCCTGACAAGTGGTGCGTCAGTGCGTGCCTGGGATCCGAACCCGGGCCGCCAGCAGCAGAGCGCGCACGCTTAGCTGCTAAGCCACGGGGCCGGTCCCCAGTATGTATTTTCTTAAGAGAAAACTGAGCATGAGTTCATACTGATATTTTAAATTTAGGATTATAGAATTTTTGCTTGGCTTCTTTGATTTTTGTATTTCTATCTCTTTACTCTTACTCTGAAAAAAATGTTGGTTTTTAGCGAGAAATCATCATTATTTATTTGCTTTATCTTAGGGTTTCTCAACTTCAGCAGTATTGACATCTTGGGCAAAATAATTCTTTCTTGTGGGGGCTGTCCTGTGTGTTGTAGGATGTTCAGCGGAGTCCCTGATCTCTGCCACTAGATAGCAGTGGCACCCTCCCCTCAGTTGTGACAACCAAAAATGCCTCCAGCCATTGCCAGATGTCCTCTGAGGGGCACAGTTGCCTCTTAGTTGAGAGTCACTGCTTTATCTTTATACCATAGTTTCATAAAAACAATACTAATATATTATTACTAATAATGTGATTACTAGAAGCTGTATTTTTCCCCTTAGAGTCCACTCAGATATACTGTAAAATTACTGTGTTTTAAGGTTACTTGAAATAATTCCTCCTTGTGTGGTTTTACCACCAAATTGACAGTCGGTTCAGTTAATTTGTTTCACTTTTACTTTCAGTTTTTAGGGATTTCTTTTTTTAAAATTTAACTTTGTTTTATAAGTGTGTAAAATATTTACATGGTTCCAAAGTTGATCTAAAAAACAAGATATATTCAGAGAAATCCAGCTTCTATCCTTGCCTCCTCCACCCTGTCCTCTTTCTCCCAGCTTATAGGTAACCATATTTTTTTTTTGGCTTATTTTTCCTTTTTTTCTTTTTTTTTTTTTTTTTTTTTTAAGATTTTATTTATTGATTTTTACCCCCCAAAGCCCCAGTAGATAGTTGTATGTCGTAGCTGCACATCCTTCTAGTTGCTGTATGTGGGACTCGGCCTCAGCATGGCCGGAGAAGCGGTGCCTCGGTGCACGCCCGGGATCCAAACCCGGGCCACCAGCAGCGGAGCGCACGCACTTAACCACCAAGCCACAGGGCCGGCCGTTCCTTTTTTTCTAATATAAAAAAAAAATATATATATATATATATTCATGTCCACCTCTTTCTTAAACAGTGTATATTATACATATTTTTCTCCATCTTGCTTTTTTCACTTAGCAATATATCCTATTGATCACTCTGCAGCCATAAAAATTCTTTTTTACTGCTGCGTCCCACTATGTGGATTTACCATAGTTTATTTAACAAGTCCCTTATTGATGGACATTTGGGTTTTTCTGCAGGCTTTTGCTATTTCAATGAATGCTGGAAATAGTACTGCAGTGAATAATCTTGTGTGTTCACTGTTTTATATTTTTACTTAAATATCACTGGGATAGATTTTTAGATGTGAGATTTCTGGATATATGTGTCAAAGAAAAAACAGGGCTGGACTGTAATTAAAGTGCTAAAAACAAATTCTGTTCAGGAACTATTGCAGTAGGGGAAAAGAGACCTCAGTGTGGAACTGGTCTCAATTCTGAATGTAACATGGATGAGTGGGGATTTATAGCCAAAGAGCAGGGTGGAGGTCGGTGGATGGAAAATTACTGGAAGAAACTTCAAGGGTAAGGGGCAATTCTGGCTAAACCTATTTCACAGGAGTTTTGCTCAAACTGGGCTCTACAAGAACAGAGGTGGAAGCCCAAGGTCAGGCCTCTCTGAGAAGATGCCTCAGAGAAGCCTGACTCAAGTTTGGTCAAAGAGAGAATCTTTGTCATATGCGTACATAATTTTGGCTGGGTATTGCCAAATTCCCCTTCCTAGGAATTGTACATTTTGCATTCCCACCAAAAATGTATGAGGCTGTTTCTCCATATTCTCAGCAACAAAATGTGTTGCAAGACTTGTGAGTTTTTGCCAATCTGATAGATGAGAATTGGAATCATAGTATAGTATTTGATTCCATTTCCCTCATTATAAGTGAGATTGGACGTCTTTTCATATATTTAAAGGCCATTTGCTTTTCTGAGAAGTTTCTGTTCATATCTGTTGCCTGTTGATGGCCTTTTTCTTCTCTGTGTTAGTTTTTTATTTGTAATGCCAGTTCCATATATTTTTCTTAGTTTGTCTTTTGTCTTTTTACTTTGTAGATGTTTGGTTTTTTAAAAACTTTTAATTTTCGTATAGTTAAATGTATCAGTCTTTTCCTTTATTGCTTCTGGATTTGAGTTATAGGAAAGTTGTCCTTTCTTCCAGGTTATAAAGAAATTTACCCATGGTGTTTTTTTTTTTTTTTTGGTGAGGAAGATTGGCTCTGAGCTAACATCTGTGCCAATCTTCCTCTATTTTTTGTATGTGGGACACTGCCGTAGGATGGCTTGATGGAGCAGTATGTAGGTCCATGCCCGGGACCCGAACCTGCAAACCCTGGGCCACTGAATCAGAGTGTGAGAACGTAACCACTACTCCACCAGGCCAGCCCCCCATGTTTCCTTTTACTAATTGGTTTGCATTTTTGAAAGTTTTTTATTGTGGTAAAATATATATAACATAAAATTTGCCATTTTAATCATTTTTAAGTGTACAATTCAGTGACATTAATTACATTCACAATGTTATGCAACCATTACCGCTATCCATTTCCAAGACTTTTTCATCTTCCCAAACAGAAACTCTATACCCATCAAGCAATAACTCCCCATTCTTCTTTCCTCCTAGTCCCTAGTAACCTCTGTTCTACTTTATGTTTCTATGAATTTGCCTTATATTTCCTGTAAGTAGAATCATACAATATTTGTCCTTTTGTGTCAGGCTTATTTCACTGAACATAATGTTTTCAGGGTTGCATTTTTCTTATTCAGTATTTGGTTGCTGTAAACCTTTTGACTGCTTTCTAGGGTTCTCACTAAATTGGTTCTAACAGTTTCTGCTTGTTTTTTGTTTTGTTTTGTTTTTTTATAATTTTATTTATTTATTTTTTCCCCAAAGCCCCATGTCATAGTTGCACATCCTTCTAGTTGCTGTATGTGGGACGTGGCCTCAGCATGGCCAAAGAAGCGGTGCGTCGGTGCGCGCCCGGGATCCGAACCCGGGCCGCCAGCAGCGGAGCGCACACACTTAACCGCTAAGCCACGGGGCCGGCCCTCTGCTTGTTTTTTAATGTTTCTGTGGGGTCAGGAGCTTGGAGATAGCTATTATGTCATTTTACTGACATCACCCTTAAGCTTAATTTTTCTTTCTTTCTTTTTCTTTTCTTTTCTTTTTTTTTTTTTTGCTGAGGAAGATTAGCCCTGAGCTAACATCTGTGCCAGTTGTCTTCTATTTTGTATGTGGGTCACCACCGCAGCATGGCTGATGAGTGGTGTAGATCTGCGCCCGGGATCCAAACCCACGAACCCGGGCCGCCAAAGTGGAGCACACAGAACTTAACCAACATGTCATGAGGCTGGCCCCTCAAGTTTAATTTTTAAATTTTAAATCTTGGATATATTTGGAATTTATCTTGGTTACAGTGGCTCCACCTATCGAGTTTATTTAAAAGTCCATCTTTTCCTGATTTTTTTAGATCTAATTCTATAGACTCATGGGTTTTTTGGTTTATTTAATGAGTTATATTCCATTAGTATCATTATTTATTTTGATGTTCTGTTTCCCAGATTTGTCCAGTGTCCACCCCTTTAGGGTGACTTCAGTGTGCTTTTGATACGTCTTCATCATTCTTTGAGCACCTTCTTTCTGGAGCAAGATGTTCCAGGCTCATTTATTCTTTCTCTGCCCCAGCACTGGAATCAGCCTTTCCTCTAAGGAGGCATGGTTCCATTTTTTTGGAAAACTGTATATAGAAACCAAGATCTAGGCGCTTGGTTTGCTTTTTGTTTCTAGTATGTCATTGCTTCCAGGACCTCTCAGTGGACAGATAGCTTTGACTATTTTAAACTATTTATTTGATTTATTTTCTTGTTTCTTAAAATATTTTTGTTATAATAGCAAAATAGTATTTTTTTTTTTTTTTTAAAGATTTTATTTATTTTATTTTTTCCCCCCAAAGCCCCAGTAGATAGTTGTATGTCATAGCTGCACATCCTTCTAGTTGCTGTATGTGGGACTCGGCCTCAGGATGGAGGGAGAAGTGGTGCCTCGATGCGCACCCGGGATCCGAACCCGGGCCACCAGCATTGCAGCGCGCGCACTTAACCACCAAGCCACAGGGCCGGCCCAACAAAATAGTATTTTAGAAAGTTTGGGAAAGAGAGAAAATAATCCATCATTTTATTACCCCCAACAATAACTATTTTCACTTTTGAGCCTCCCTCCATTTTTTCATATGCATTCAATTGCATTCCTGGTGTATGAATGATTTTTGTTTCCTGTTTTTTTTCACTTATGTGATATCTTTTTCCATTTGGCTACATGAATTGCTTCAGTATTAGTTTTTTTTAAATGAGGTCTTATTGGCTTATAACATTGTGTAAATTCAAGTATACATTATTTTATTTGTTTCTGTATAGACTGCATCGTGTTCACCACCAATAGTCTAGTTTTTATCTGTCACTATACACGTGTACCAGTTTACCCCTTTCACTCTACCCCTACCTGCTTCATAATTATTTTTAAGGGTTACATATTATCCCATCAAGCAGCTATACCATGACTATTGAGCATTTAGTTTACTTGCAGTTTTTCCTAACAAATAACGGGTGTGGTGGACATATTTTGTCTATGTAACTTACTTTGTTGTTCTTTTAAATTCTCAGAAATGTGGAAAATCAGAGTCAAAAGATAGGAATATTTCTATGACATGTAAATACATCTTGTCAGTTTGCTTTCCCAAGGAACTATAAAAATGAGTTTATATAGATTTGATATTTTGTTACTTAATTGGAGATTGAGTGAAATGTTTCATTTACTTTTGGCTGCTGTTAAACCAAAGGGTACATTATCATTTCTTTATCTTAATTTTTAAGAAATCTTTCTTTTGTCAGAAGATTATCAGACTACAAAATTTAATTTTTATTATTGCTTTACTTTGTAGATGCAAATGATAGCTTTGAGTTTGGTCACCTGTTCTTAAGACCCTTAGTGCTACTTTGGGGCTACACAATAACTTATGTTGAAGAATATTAATGCATACATAAGATTGAATTTATTTAAAATACTAAATTGAGAACTTTAACTTTTTTTCCTTTTTACTTTTACAGTAAGGCAAAAAAGAATGAAAGAAGTAGATAATCTTGAAAGTATCAAAGAAGAATGGTAAGTAATTCAAACTATGAATTTTCTTTATTGTTAATGCTTTTGTTAGTATCTTTCTCTATTTTTACTGCATTTAACTGACTGATATAGTAAGTTTTCACTATGATTAGCTCAGTTAAATACCTAATAGTAATATATGTAAAAGTAAATTTTTCATCATAGATACATTGAATGGATTTTAGTGAAATTACTAAATCTTTTTGTTATTATTAAAAACAAGTGTTAAATTTCTCTCTATTTGCATATTACTTCTGTTATTTAAGTGACAAATTCAAGTAACCTTTTCCTTCGTTAGCCTCTTGTGTTGTACTGTCTTGGAGTCATAGCGGAAATAGAACAGCTTTAGTGTCAGATGAACCTACGTTTGAATCCCGTCTCTGTCTTATACTACCTCTCTGGCCTTTGAGCAACTTAGGTAGATTCTTTGAGCTTCAACATCTCATCTATAAAACGGGGATATACATATGTACCTGCAAGGTTTTTGTGAGAATTAGATAGCTGATATAAAGCATTTAGCCAAGTATTAGCACATAGCAGACACTCAGTGAATGGTAGATGCAAAGTCTGTGGTTCTTATCAGTATAGAATACTTTATTCTCACTTATTTGAGGTGAAATATTTATTTTTGTATTATGCTGTTTGTTTAAAATACTTGAGGAGGTAAATTTCTTTCGTTCATAGTCCATTTAGGGAGACAGACATATATTTATTTCATACTTACAAATACTTTGTAAATACTTGTATACCACATAAATATTATTTATTTTTTCACTAGAGTATTTGTTCTGTGTAAATATTTGATGCTAACTATATGTTTGTGAGATTGTGTGAGGGGCCTCTAAAAACACTCACAGGTTTGATGATTTGCTGAGAGGATTCACAGAATTAAGCATATAGTCATACTGATGACTGTGATTTATTACAATGAAAGGATGCAAAGCAAAATCAGCGAAGGGAAAGAGGACATGAGGTGAAGTCCAGGGGAAACCAGGCACAGGCCTCCAAGAGTCCTCGCCCAGTGGAGTCACCCAGGGTGCACTCAGTTCCCCCAGCAATAAGCTATGACAGCACATATGAAGTGTTGCCTACCAGAGAAGTTCGTTGGAAGTGAGCCTAGAGTTTTTATTGGGGGCTAGTCACATACTAAAATTCCAGACTTTCGTAAGAAAAGTAAGTAGGCCTTTCAAAGGATAGCAGTCAGGTCTGCTGTGTTAACTCTTTTCTACACAGAAATTGAATGACTGATTTAAAAGAGTAAAATTAACTCAGGACTTTTTAAAAACAGCTTTTTTTTTTTTTTTTTTTTTAAAGATTTTATTTATTCAGTTTTTCCCCCCAAAGCCCCAGTAGACAGTTGTATGTCATAGGTTCACATCCTTCCAGTTGCTGTACGTGGGACTCGGCCTCGCGTTGGACAGAGAAGTGGTGCCTCGGGGCGCTCCCGGGATCCGAACCCGGGCCGCCAGCATCAGAGTGCGCGCACTTAACCGCCAAGCCACGGAGCCGGCCCTAAAAACAGCTTTATTGAGACATAATTCACATACCATATAGTTCATCCATTTAACGTATACAATTCAGTGGTTTTTAGTACATTCAAAGAGTTGTGCAACCAACACTGCAGTCATTTTTATAACATTTACTTTACCCAAAGAGAAACTCCATACCCATTATCAGTCATACCTCATTCTCCTATGCCCTGCCCTGGACAACCACTTTCTGTCTTTATAGATTTCCCTATTCTGGACATGTCATATAAATGGAATCATACAATGTGTGGTCTTTTGTAACTGACTTCTTTCGTTTAGTATCATGTTTTCAAGCTTCATTCATGTTTTAGCATGTATCACTACTTTGAATTTAATTAAATAATTAGTGAGGTGTCTACACAAAAGTATTAGTAATAGAGTTTATAATTTTCCTTGAAAGAAAAAGAGATTTTGTTAGAAGCAGCGGTCCAGTAAAAAATGAAAAGAAGACTGATTTCCTAAGTATATCAGTTGTTCAAAGACTATAAATGGTGAAGATCCATATTTACCATGTGTGCTGCTGAAGCATACATAGATGCAAATCCTTCACCTATTTGGACAACAGCTTAGCTGATAACCTTATTTATGCAGAACACAGTAGTGAATGAGAGAGTGAGCAAGAGAGGCTTTTCTGTAGCCAGAATAGAGGAACTCCTGAAACTTCAAGACTGTTTACTTAGCCGTAACAACTTTGGTAATCTGGTTTCCAAATTATGAAGAAGAGTATTGATATTTGCATCATAAAATGATAGTGAGGAAAAGGATGACAGAGTGGAAAACAATGATGAAATAATAAAGTTGTCTGGATATATTTGGTATTAAGGCAAGTCCTCATACCTCAATATGCCCGTGGGATTTTGCTATATTATAACTTAATATAGTAAAATATAAAGGAGTTTCCTGAATTATAAATAAATATTAAATTAAATATAATGTACTTTCCTACTCTTTTCCTATCTGTCCAGGAATGTCCTTCATGCTCTTTTATTATTATTATTATTATTGTTGTTGTTGTTGTTAATCTTTGTTTTTAAGAGTAGTTTTAGGTTTACAGAAAAATTGAGCAGGAAATACACAGTTCCCATATCCTTGTTCTCCCTCCTATCCCACACACACATAGTTTCCTCTATTATTAACATCTTGTATTAGTGTGGTATATGTATTACAATTGGGAACCAATATTGACACATTGTTATTAACTATACTTTACATTTGAGTCCATTCTTTGTGTTGTACAGTTCTGTGGAGTTTGACAAATGGTGCTAATATGTATAGTATTGTATTTTTAATTCCACATGCCAATTGTTAATTGCTGGGATATAGGAAAGCACTTGGCTTTTGTATCTTAATCTCATATCCTGCAGCCTTGCTATAATTGTTGATTAGTCCCAGGACTTTTGTTTTTTTTTTTTTTTTTTTAAAGATTTTATTTATTTTATTTTTTCCCCCCAAAGCCCCAGTGGATAGTTGTGTGTCGTAGCTGCACATCCTTCTAGTTGCTGTATGTGGGACTCGGCCTCAGGATGAACGGAGAAGTGGTGCCTCGATGCGCACCCGGGATCCGAACCCGGGCCGCCAGCATCGCAGCGCGCGCACTTAACCACCAAGCCACAGGGCCGGCCCCCAGGACTTTTGTTGATGTTGTTGATTCTTTGGGATTTTCTTTGTAAAGAGTCATGTCATCTGCAAACTAAGACAATTTTATTTCTTCCTTCCTGATCTGTGTACTTTTTATTTCCTTTTCTTGTCTTATTGGTGTAGCTAGGAATTTCCAGTATGGCATTGAAGAAGAATGATGAGAAAGGACATCCTTGTCTTGTTCCTGATCTTAGGGGAAAGCATCTAGTTTCTCATCATTAAGTGTGATATTAGCTGTAGGTTTTTTTGTAGATGTTCTTTATCAAGTTGAGAGAATTCCTCTCTGTTCTTAGTTTGCTGAGAGTTTTTATCATGAATGGGTGTTGGATATCGTCAGGTGCTTTTTCTGTATCTGTTGATATGATTATATGATTTTTCTTCTTTAGTGTATTGATGTGATGGATTACATTAATTGGTTTTCTAATGTTGAACCAGCCTTGCGTACCTGGAATAAATCCTACTCAGTTGTGGTATATAATTGTTTTTACATATTGTTGAATTCGAGATGCTAATATTTTGTTGAGGATTTTTGCCTCTATGTTCATGACAGAGATTATCTGTAGTTTTCCTTTCTTGTCTTTGTCTTGTTTTACTGTTAGGGTAATGCAGTCTTCATAGAATGAGTTAGAAGTATTCCCTTCTGCTTTTGTTTTCCAGAAGAGATTATAGAGAATTGGTATCATTTCTTCCTTAAATGTTTGATAGAATTCACCAGTGAAATCATCCATGCCTGCTGCTTTCTGTTTTGGAAGATTATTAAATATTGATTCACTTTCTTTAATAGATGTAGGCTTATTTATATTATCTGTTCCTCCTGTGGGTTTTGGTAGATTGTGCCTTTCAGGGAATTGGTCCATTCCATCTAAGTTATCAAATTTGTGGGTATAGAGCTGTTTATAATGTATCTTCATACACTGTACTCTGAACCTCTTAAAAACCTAGAGTGTTTCTTTCTTATCTTTGTATCTCCCTACTACCTTGCATATAGTAGGTACTCAATAAATGTTTGAATGACTTGAATTAACATAATGAAGTTTGTAGAATTTACATACCAAATAAGTAAGATAAAGGAGTAAAACCTCAGCTGTTCTGGATGCTCAGCTTTATTGGCTTTGTACTTAGTAATTAAGTATAAACTGCTTTCTGAACAGAAGAAACAGTTAAATACCAGACAGCATAAAGTGGTTGTAATGATATTATTATCTTGTATTTGAGAACTTACTGTGTGCCAGAATATATACCGGTACATACTGTATACCAGGTATAGGTCTCTATATGTATTTGCATTTAATCTTCACAAGAACCACGTGAGATAGGTGGTAGTATCTGCATTTTACAGATGAGGAAACCAAGTCACATAGAGGCTAAGTTTCTTGTCCAAAGTCAGTGTGACTTAGTGAAGGTACCTAAACACAAAAACCAAAGCCTGAGCTTTTAGACAGTATCTTCTACTGCTACACATCTATACTGGTTAAAGAAAGGGGAAAATCATTAGTATTGTGAGAAATCATCTTAGAGCATGATTATTTTTGTGTAAGAAGTATCACATCGCTTTGGAAAAACCATAATTAATACTTTGTGATAATATGGAATGTCTTAAGAGTATAGATACAATTACCTAGAAGAATAAAAGACTATACTAAATTAAAACATTGTCCTGAGTATCAGCATTTTAATAACAATATGGTAATGGCTATTTTGAGAGACAGTCTAGTGCAGTGAGTGCAGGCCTTGGCAGCCTGGGTTCAATTTCCAGTTCTGCCTTTCAATAGCTTTGTGATCTTGTGCAAATTGCTTAAGCTTTTTCTTTATCTATTAAATGGAGATAAAAACAATATGTGCCTTTTAGGTCATTGTGAGGATTGAATCAGTTAACACACGTAAAGTACTTAGAATAGTTCCTAATGTGTATTAATAGATAGATGCTTAATATGGGCCAGCCCCAGTAGCCTAGTGGTTAAGTTTGGCGCACTCCGCTTTGGTGGCCCAGGTTCAGTTCTGGGCACAGACCTACACCACTCGTCTATCAGTGGCCATGCTGTGGTGGCGGCTCACATACAAGAAACTAGAGGAAGATTGGCAACAGATGTTAGCTCAGGGCAAATCTTCCTCAGCAAAAATAAATAAATAAATAAGTGCTCAATAAATGTTAGATATTAAGAGAGGCTTTGTAGCATGTCAGTGTTAGGTGCATAGACTTGGAAGACAGATTAACAAGGTTTGAATTCTGTCTCTGCCACTTACTAGCTGTGTAATGTCAGACATGTAACTTAACCTCTCTGTGACTCATTTTCCTTATCTATAAAATGTGGATAACAGTATCTACCTTACCGTTCCTGGCACAGTGTAAGAGCTATAAAAGTGTTGGTTATTATTTATAGAATCTGAGAAGTTATATCTCAGTACATTTATGAATTTTTTGTAAGATCAGCCCTGAGCTAACATCCATGCCAATCCTCCTCTTTTTGCTGAGGAAGACTGGCCCTGCGCTAACATCTATGCCCATCTTCCTCTACTTTATGTGGGACACCGCCACAGCATGGCCTGACAAGTGGTGTGTCAGTGCACGCCCGGGATCCAAACCCGGGTCGCCAGCAGCGGAGCACACGCACTTAACTGCTACGCCACAGGGCCATCCCCCATTTATGAATTTTTAATATTGCTTCAAAAAAGATCAGCCAGAAACCATCTTTTCTATCAAACAAAATCTTAGGTAATATTTCTTAAATGATGAAATATAAATACAAAATAAAAACCAGTAGTAGGGGGTGGGTAAAATGAGTGAAGGGAGTCAAAAGGTACAAACTTCCAGTTACAGAATAAATAAGTCAGTCATGGGGATGTAATGTACAGCATGGTGACTATAGTTAATAATACTGTATTGCATATTTGAAAGTTGCTAAGAGAGTAAATCTTAAAAGTTCTCATCACAAGAAAGAAAAATTGTGTAACTATGTATGGTGACGGATGTTAACTAGACTTACTCTGGTGATCATTTTGCAGTATATACAAATATCAAGTCATTGTGTCGTACACCTGAAACTAATATAATGTTGTATGTCAGTTATACCTCAATAAAAGGCGGGGGGTGTGTGTGGGGGACCCAGTAGAGTACTGAACCACTACAAATGAAAGTCTTCAGTGGGAAATCTTATTCTCAAATATGCAAAGGAGCAAAAACGATGATATTCCTGACACGTTATCACTTTTAGTTTCAAGACTGCTTTCTGTTACCAAAAAGTACATAGTAACCTTTTTAAACCCATTTTGAGCCCTTTACAAAGAACACTTTCTTTTACTCTGGACTAATGGTTTTCAGTCTGATGAGATTTTGCCCCCCGGAGGATATCTGGCAATGTCTAGAGGTGTTTTTGGTTGTTATAACATTGGTGGAGGGCGGTATGCATTGTTTCTGGCATCTAGTGGGTAAAGGCCGTGGATGCTACTAAACATCCTGCAATGCACAGGACAGGCCTTACAACAAAGAATTGTCCCTTCCCAAACGTCAATAGACTGAGGTTGAGAAAAACCCTGCTCTGAACCAAAAGGGTAATGACTTCCCAAGGTCACATATCTACTATCTTACCTGAGAAGAGGGTCTAAACTGCGGACGTGGAGGTAGCATCTCGGTTCAGAATCCTTTAACTAGAACAATTTATGGAAATTTTTTGAGAATTAGGAGTCAATAGTGCTTATTTTTCTTGTGTGTGTGTGTGTGTGTAGGGTTTGTGAAACAGGATCTGACAGCCAACCTCGCAGTGATAATCGACAAACAAATTGTGAATATTTTGTTGACAGCCTTTTTGAGGAAGCTCAGAAGGTTGGTGCCAAATGCTTGTCTCCCACTGAACAGAAGAAACAGGTGAGTGTCCCTAACTTTTATCCCTTCCAGTGTTTCTCAAAATATGGACCTTTTAGAGGATCCATTGCGTCAAAATTGTTTTCATAATAATAGTAAGATATTATTCACCTTTTTCACTGGGTTGACTTTGCACTGATTCTGCAAAAGCAATGGTGGGTAAAACTGCTGGTGCCTTAGGAGGAATGAAGGCAGTGGCACCAAACCGTGCTGGTCATTACTGTATTGTTTGCTTGCACTTGCAGGGGGAAACATGCTAATTTCAATTAAGAATGTCCTTGATGAAGCAGTAAAACTTATAAATTTTATTAAATCCCAACCCTTCAATACACATTATTAATCTGTATGACAAAGTATGAAGTACACATAAAACATTTCTACAATATACAGAAGTATCTTAAGGAAAAGTACAAGTGCTTGAGATGCATGCTGATCTGTCTGCTTTCTCATGGTATACTGTTTTTATATGAAAGAATGGTCTGCAGACCACTCTTGGTATTCGGACTTGGATATTCGGCAGTCGTTTTCTCAAAATGTATGGAGTGAGGCTGGCATTTCAAGGAAAATAACTTACAATATTTGTTGCAAATGATAGTATTTGGCTTTGTTGAATTTTTTTAGTGAACATAAGAATTTTGGTAAACTGCCACCATGCACTTGACGGCTTCCCAAACTTAAAGATTTTTTTAATGCGATTGTTGTCATATTAATGAATATACCTTTTTTAATATATTGTGTAATGAAATATATCAACATTTGGAAGATTTGCATAACTCAGAGAGCCAATATTTTCCAAATGATTATTATGATGTTATAAAATGATGCATGGGTACGGTAGCCAAAGTGTCACTAATGGCTTTTAATGTAAGAGGCATATGAAAAGACCATTAAATTTCAAATTCCACATTGATTCTCAACTAACTTTTGAGATACTACCACTTATTAAATTTGATGTAGAGTCAAAGAAGAATATCCTGGAAAAGCTATTAAAATACTTCTTTTTGCAACTACTTATCTGTATGAGACTTGATTTTTTTTTTTTAATATATTTCAATCAAAACAACATGTCACAGCAGACTGAAAGCAGTAGTAATTATGAGAATCCAGCTTATTTTTTTTGATGTCATAATAGTTTATAACATTGTGAACTTTTAGTTGTACATTATTGTTTGTCAGTCACTATGTAAATGTGTCCCTTCACCCCTTGTGCCCCTGGTACCGCCAGACTGTTCTCTCTGTCCATTAGTTTATCTTCCACATATGAGTGAAATCATGCGGTGTTTGTCTTTCTCTGTCTGGCTTATTTCGCTTAACATAATACCCTCCAGGTCCATTCACGTTGTTGCAAATGGGACAATTTTGTCTTTTTTTATGACTGAGTAGTATGCCATTGTGTATGTATACCAGGTCTTCTTTATCCAGTCATCAGTCGAGGGACACTTAGGTTGCTTCCACTTCTTGGCTATAGTGAATACTGCTGCAGTGAACATAGGGGTGCATAAGCCTCTTTGGATTGTTGATTTTCAGGTTCTTTGGCTAGATACCCAGTAGTGGGATAGCTGAATCATAAGGTATTTCTATTTTTAATTTTTTGAGGCGTCTCCGTACTGTTTTGCATAGAGGCTGTACTGGTTTGCATTCCCACCCGCAGTGAGTAAGGGTTCCCTTTTCTCCACAACCTCTCCAACATTTGTTATTTTTTGTCTTTGTGATTATAGCCATTCTAACAGGTGTAAGGTGATATCTTAGTGTTGTTTTGATTTGCATTTCCCTGATGATTAGTGATGTTGAACATCTTTTCATGTGCCTATTGGCCATTTGTATATCTTCCTTGGAAAAATGTCTGTTCATATCCTCTGCCCATTTTTTCATCAAGTTGTTTGTTTTTTTGTTGTTTGGTTGTGTGAGTTCTTGATATATTATGGAGATCAACCGCTTGTCAGATATATGCTTTGCAAATATTTTCTCCCAGCTGGTGGGTTGTCTTTTCATTTTTATTCTCGTTTCATTTGCCTTGCAGAAGCTCTTTGATCGGATGAAGTCCCACTTGTTTATTTTTTCTTTTGTTTCCCTTGTCTGTGTAGACATGGAATTCGAAAAGATCCCTCTATGACCAATGTCAAAGAGTGTACTGCCTATATTTTTTTCCAGGAGTTTTATAGTTTCAGGTCCTACCGTCAAGTCATTGATCCATTTTGAGTTAATTTTTGTGTATGGTGAAAGAAGATGGTCTACTTTCATTCTTCTGCATGTGGCTCTCCAGTTTTCCCAGCACCATTTACTGAAGAGACTTTCCTTTCTCCATTGTATGTTCTTAGCTGCTTTGTCGAAGATCAGCTGTCTGTAGATGGGTAGTTTTATTTCTGGGCTTTCAATTCTGTTCCATTGATCTGTGTGTCTGTTTTTGTACCAGTACCATGCTATTTTAATTATTATAGCTTTGTACTACTTTTTTTTTTTTTTTTTTTTGTGAGGAATATCAGCCCTGAGCTTACATCCATGCCAATCCTCCTCTTTTTGCTGAGGAACACCGGCTGTGACCCAACATCTATTATCAGTCCTCCTCCTTTTTTTCCCCAAAGCCCCAGTAGATAGCTGCATGTCATAGTTGCACATCCTTCTAGTTGCTGTATGTGGGATGCCGCTTCAGCCCGGCGGGAGAAGTGGTGCGTTGGTGTGCGCCCAGGATCCGAACCCGGGCTGCCAGTAGTGGCAGGCGCGCACATAAGTGCTAAGCCACAGGGCCGGCCCCTCTAGCTTTGCTCTTTTTTCTCAGGATTGCTTTGGCTATTTGGGGTCTTTTGTTGCCCCATATGAATTTTACTATTCTTTGTTCTGTTTCCATGAAGAATGTCATTGGGATTCTGATTGGGATTGCATTGAATCTGTAGATTGCTTTAGGTAGTATGGACTTTTTAACTATGTTTATTCTTCCAGTCCATGTGCATGGGATGTTTTTCCATCTCTCTATGTCATCATCGATTTCTTTCAATAATGTCTTATAGTTTTCATTGTATAGGTCTTTCACCCCCTTGATGAAATATATTCCTAGATATTTTATTCTTTTTGTTGTGATTGTAAATGGGATTGTCTTCTTGAGTTCTCTTTCTGTTAGTTTGTTATTAGAATGTAGAAATGCAACTGATTGTTGTAAGTTGATTTTGTACCCTGCAATTTTGCTGTAGTTGTTGATTATTTCTAATGATTTTCTGATGGATTCTTTAGGGTTTTCTATATATAAAATCATGTCGTCTGAAAACAGTGAGAGTTTCACTTCTTTGTTGCCTATTTGGATTCCTTTTATTCCTTTTTCTTGCCTAATTGCTCTGGCCAAAACCTCCAGTACTATGTTAAATAGGAGTGGTGAGAGTGGGCACCCTTGTCTTGTTCATGTTTTCAGAGGAATGGCTTTCAGTTTTTCCCTGTTGAGTATGATGTTGGCTGTTGAGTTTGTCATATATGGCCTTTATTATGTTGGGGTATTTTCCTTCTATAACTGTTTTGTTGAGAGTTTTTATCATAAATGGATGTTGGATCTTGTCAAATGCCTTCTCTGCATCTATTGAGGTGATCATGTGGTTTTTATTCCTTGTTCTGTTAATGTGGTGTATCACATTGATTTGCGGATGTTGAACCATCCCTGTGTCCCTGGTATAAATCCCACTTGACCATGGTGTATGATCTTTTTAATGTATTGCTGTATTCAGTTTGCCGACATTTTGTTGAGGATTTTTGCATCTATGTTCATCAGTGATATTGGCCTGCGATTTTCCTTCTTTGTATTGTCCTTCTCTGGTTTTGTTATCAGGGTGATGTTGGCCTCGTAGAATGTGTTAGGAAGTGTTCCATCTTCCTCTATTTTTTGGAATAGTTTGAGAAGGATAGGTATTAAATCTTCTTTGAATTTTTGGTAAAATTCTCCAGAGAAGCCGTCTGGTTCTGGACTTTTATTTTTTATGAGGTTTTTGATTACTGTTTCAATCTCTTTGCTTGTGATGGGTCTGTTCAGATTCTCTATTTCTTCTTTTTTTTTTTTTTTTTTAATTTTTTATTTATTTATTTTTCCCCCAAAGCCCCAGTAGATAGTTGTATGTCATAGCTGCACATCCTTCTAGTTGCTGTATGTGGGACGCGGCCTCAGCATGGCCGGAGAAGCGGTGCATCAGTGCACGCCCGGGATCCCAACCCGGGCCACCAGTAGCGGAGCGCACACACTTAACCACTAAGCCATGGGGCCGGCCCTCTATTTCTTCTTGATTCAGTTTTGGGAGGTTGTATGAGTCTAAGAATTTATCCGTTTTTTCTAGATTGTCCAATTTGTTGGCATATAGTTTTCCGTAGTATTCTGTTATAATCCTTTGTATTTCTGTGGTGTCTGTTGTAATTTCTCCTCTTTCATTTCTAATTTTTTGAAGTCAGACATTAAAGGGATTTTTGAAAAATCCTTTCACTCTAATTTACATTTTAAATTTTTTTTTAAGTTTAAGTTCTGAAAATTCAAAGTCTAATAGTTCTGAAAAATTTATGTTGAAAAATAGCAGCCCAGTTCCTCCTTGGCCATGATGTCTACTTCCCAGAGATAACAACTGATAACTCTTAGGTATTTCTTCTGGAATAAAGTCTGTGTTTCTAATAATATACTAATAATGATGGTTCTTGATTTTTTTAGTTTCTCAAATTATATATTGACTTTTTATTATAGAAAATGAGGATTTAGCTCTCTTTTTCTACCTTTCCCTCCTCCCCAAGCCTCGTCCTCTTATTCATCTAACACAGTTATAATTTGGGATTAAAATAATTATAATTGTTTATATCTTTATGACTTTGTAAATACTATACAACATAACTGAGTTGTGTAGTGTATTATGATATTTCTTTTCCTGACTTCTTTTTAAATTTTAATGAGAAATAATGATTTTTTTTCCTCCCACATTGGCTTTATTTTCTTTGTGCCTATCTTTAATTCATCCCCAAACTCTGATAGAAGGCTATATCTCTTTCCAGTATGTTGAACACATTAGATAATCTTACCGGTTTAGTTTTTTTTGAGGGACAACTGTGGTGAAGCCCTCCTCCCGTCTCCAGTGGACTGGTTGCCCTCTAGGGGGGCTATACTGCTCTGCCCTGGAGTCTGTGATCCTGAGCATTCTCTGTATCTCTCCCCTCTCTCCTGATTACTCAATTCCATGCCTCTCCCAGCTCCTGCCCTTTATGTTTCCGTTTTTATGAAGCCAGTCTTGAGGTAGCTTTATGAAAAAAGTGTGTGTGAAAGAGTTCATGGGAAATGGATGACTTAAAACCTCGGAAGTCTGCGTTTGCCTTTATTCTGCCTTCACACTTGATGATAGAATGCCATTCTGGTGTCTGAGCCTTTGTATGTGGCATGTTTTTGCTCCCTGCCTGCTATTAGAATCTTCTCTTTAACTCTCTGTTCTCCTGGGCCTTGATGTGGGTCCTTTTTCATTCATTCAATCCAGAAACTCGTGTTTTGCCTTTCTAGGACGTTTTCTTGTGTTGTGTCTTTGATATCTTGCTCCCCTCTGTTGCCAGTCTCTTCAAAATGTTTTACTTAGGTATTGGACCTCTTAGACTGAGCCTCTTAATTTTTTTATTATTTCTCCCATTTTCCACATCTTTGTTGTTTTGTTCTGTTTTAATTGGGATATTTCTTCAACCTTATATTCAGTCTTTTTATTCAATTTCCATTTTCAGTTTCTAAGACCTCTTTTGTTCACTGATTATTCCCTCCCTACTCCCTTTCAAACATCATCTTCTCTTATATGAGTATATTAATGATCATTTTTGGATTTTTGTTTTTAAATTTCTTCTGTTTTCCTCAACGTCTTTATGTGCTTTTTTCCTATTTGATTTATTCTCATTATTTTACCTGAGTACCATGAGAGCAGAGACTTGGCAGTTTGATTATGAGTATAAAAGGGGCAATGTTGTATAGTGGTTGAGAGTATGGATTCCCGCCCAGCTCCACGCCTTACTGACTGTGTGACCTTGGATAATTTAACTAATCTGTGTTTCTGTTTCCTCCTCTGTAAAAAGGATAATGCCACCAACCTTGTGTAGATCTTGAAAGGACTAAGTTTGTGTAGGAAGAGTGTTTTAAACAGTGTCTGGCACATACTGATAGGTAGGTAGATAGACAGACAAACAAATAATATATGCTATCATTATTATGATTATTTTCCCTAACATCTTAATGAAGTGTCTGTTACATATTAGACACTCAATAAACTGAATAGACAAGGAAGGGACTCTAATGATCTGATATCTTCTTCAGCAGTTTTTAAAACAGTGTACCTGTATTCAACCAGAAGCATCCCTACATTCTGCTGTATTCCTGAACCTCTCAGTGGTTTCTCAGATTTCTTCAGTGACTTACCTTCTTTGATTGAATGAGTGAATGAATATTGTTCTTATGAGCTGATCAACAGGATGTTAAGGGATGAAATATTGAGGATCACCATGTAACACTGGTATTTTATATTTGAAGGAATAGCCATTAATTAATTGGTCATAGTTTTTTCCCACCTGTACATTCTTCTTAATGTTCAAAGTCATTTCAAACAAAGTCCTCCTCTAACCGTTGAGAAGTCTGTTCTGAACAGAAAGCTTGTGTCTTTCTAAGACAGACAGGGCACAGAATATTTTTGCAAATGAGTTCTCTTAAAGAAAACTATTAATGATTTGTTTAAAAAATATTACTCATTATGAACTGTATTATGTATATACCTTGTTTTTGATTTTTACATTTGAAGTTTGCTCTTAAGAATGATAGCTAAGGGCCGGCCCCGTGGCTTAGCAGTTAAGTGCTTGCGCTACGCTGCTGGCGGCCCGAGTTCGGATCCCGGGTGCGCACGACGCACTGCTTCTCCAGCCATGCTGAGGCCACGTCCCACATACAGCAACTAGAAGAATGTGCAACTATAACATACAGCTATCTACTGGGGCTTTGGGGGAAAAATAAATAAATAAATAAAATTAAAAAAAAAAAAAAAAGAATGATAGCTAAAAAAGAATTTGTAGCTGTGCATGGTAATGGATGTTAACTAAACTTATTGTGGTAATCATTTTGTAATATATACATATATCAAATCATTATATTGTACACCTAAAACGAATACAGTGTTATATGTCAATTATAACTCAATTTTAAAGAGAGCGATACATAAAATATATGCTGATACCAGAAATTTTCGAAGGACTTTTAATCTAATAGTACATTTTATACATGATGCATTTTGTTTCTTACTGCTTTGCAGGTAGATGTCAGTATAAAATTATGGAAAAATGGATTCACAGTCAACGATGATTTCAGAAGTTATTCTGATGGTGCAAGTCAGCAGTTTCTGAACTCCATCAAAAAAGGGTAAGCAAGTTTTGTAAATAGGAGGATATTTTAGGCATGTTTCATTTAGAAGAATCTTTTTTAATGTCGTTCACACATCCTTACACGTTCACAGATGCTTTTTCTTTTATAAATTCAGATTTTCATAAGATAGGTTTTCTTAAGAGAGCCACAGCTGTAATTTTGAAGAAAGTTTAGGAATTTGAATTCTGATCCACCAAAATCTGACTTAAACTCATTCACTTTGCCAAGTATTACTTAATACCACATCCTAGTTGTTATTTAATATTTATGTTTAGATGTTTAAATATCTTTATAGTCTTTGGATTGTGATTACCATTGCCCTCTGATGTTTATTATATATTTATGATTCTTTTTTTTTTTTTTTGATAATTTTATTTATTTATTTATTTTCCCCCAAAGCCCCAGTAGATAGTTGTATGTCATAGCTGCACATGTTTCTAGTTGCTGTATGTGGGATGCGGCCTCAGCATGGCCGGAGAAGCAGCGTGTTGGTGCGCGCCCGGGATCCGAACCCGGGTCGCCAGCAGCGGAGCGTGAGCACCTAACCGCTAAGCCACGGGGCCGGCCCTATATTTATGATTCTAAGTGTTATATATGTTTGGTCTAGAAATTTTCTAAAGTATTAAGAACTTAAAAATCGCCTATAATTTCATTTATTTTTCCCCCCAAAGCCCCAGTAGATAGTTGTATGTCATAGCTGCACATCCTTCTAGTTGCTGTATGTGGGACGCGGCCTCAGCATGGCTGGAGAAGCGGTGCGTCGGTGCGCGCCCGGGATCCGAACCCGGGTTGCCAGCAGTGGAGCGCGCTCACTTAACCGCTAAGCCACGGGGCTGGCCCCCTTTCTTTCTTTCTCTCTTTCATCCTGAGCTAATATCTGTTGCCAGTCTTCCTCTTTTTTTGTATGTGAGCTGCCACCACAGCATGGCCACTAACGAGTGGTGTAGGTCCGTGCCCAGGAACCGAACCCAGGCTGCCAAAGCAGACTGCACTGAACTTAACCACTAGACCACTGGGCTGGCCCTGCCTATATTTATTTTTAAAATAATTTTGAATTTACCTTGAAATGTTTGAATATATCTGCATATTATCACAATGGTGACCCATAATTTTTATATATACGCTTAGTCATTGTTGGCAATTTAGGTTATTTCTTAATTTAGCAGTATAAAATTATTTGTGACTATCCTTGTATTTAAATTTTTTTTAAATAGTAGCTTCACTTAGATATAATTAACCTATCATAAAAATCATCCCTTGAAAGTGTACATTTCAGTATTTTTTAGTATATTCACAGAGTTGTGCAGCCATCAGCACTATTAATTGCAAAAAATTTTCATCACCCCAAAAAGAAACCTCATACTAACAGTCACTCTCCATTTTCCCTTCCCCACAGCCCTACACAACCACTAATCTACTTTGTGTCTCTCTGGATTTGCCTATTTTGGACATTGCATATAAATGGAATCCTTTTGTATCTGACTTCTTTGACTCAGCATAATGTTTTCACAGTTCATCCATGTTGTGGCTTTATCAGTCCTTCATTCCTTTTTATTGCCAAATAGTGTTGCATTGTATGGATATATCACATGTAGTTTATCTCTTTATCAGTGGAAAGACATTTGGGTCATTTCCACATTTTGGCTCTTATGAATAATGCTGCTCTGAACGTTTGTCTACAAGTTTTTTTTTTTTTGTGAGGAAGATCAGCCCTGTGCTAACATCTGCCAGTCCTCCTCTTTTTTTTTTTTTTTCTTTTGCTGAGGAAGACTTGCCCTGGGCTAACATCTGTGCCCATCTTCTTCCACTTTATATGGGACGCCGCCACAGCATGGCTTGCCAAGTGGTGCGTCGGTGTGCGCCCGGGATCCGAACCAGCGAACCCTGGGCTGCCGCAGCGGAGCGCATGCACCCAACCACTTGCGCCGCTGGGCCGGCCCCTGTGTACAAGTTTTTGTGTGGACATATGTTTTCAATTCTCTGAGGTCTAGGAGTGAAATTGTTGTTAACTCTATGTTTAACTTTATAACTGCCAAACTGTATTCCAAAGTGACTACACCATTTTACATTCTCACCAACAGTGTATGAGGGTTCTAGTTTTTCCATATCCTGGCCAAGACTTGTTAGTGTCTGGGTTTTTAAATTATGGCTATCCCAGTGGATGTGAAGTGGTATCTCATTGTGGTTTTGGTTTGCATTACCCTAATGACTAGAGATGTTGAGCTTCTTTTTGTGTACTTACTGGCCATGTGTGTATCTTCTATGAAGAAATGTTTATTCAAATACTTCATCCATTTTTTTCTTTGCCTATTTTTTAAATTGGGTTGTTGGGTTGTTTTTGTTTTTTTTTTTTATAATTTTATTTATTTATTTTCCCCCAAGGCCCCAGTAGATAGTTGTACATCATAGTTGCTTCTAGTTGCTGTACGTGGGACGCGGCCTCAGCATGGCCGGAGAAGCGGTGCATGGGTGTGCGCCCGGGATCCAAACCCCGGCCACCGGCAGCGGAGCGTGCGCACTTAACCGCTAAGCCACAGGGCCGGCCCTGGGTTGTTTTAAAATGAGTTCTTTATATATGCTGAATATAAGTCCCTTATCAAATATATGATTTCAAAATATTTTCTCCCGTTCTTTGTGTTGTCTTTTCATTTTCTTGATGTCCTTGGAAGCACAGAAGTTTTTAATTTTGATGAGGTCTGATTTATCTATTTTTTTTCTTTTGTCATTTTTGCTTCTGGTGTCATTATCTAAGAAACCATTGCCTAATCCAAAATCTTGAAGATTTTCTTCTATTTTTTTAATAATTGTATTTAAATTTTGACTGATATCTCGGATTACTCTTTCAGGATAGATTACTAGAAAGAAAGTGAATCAAAGGCATGAACATTCTTTCAGCTATTGATGTTCATCTTCATGCTTTTGCTTTCCAAAAAATATATACAACATTAAATTTCTGTCCCATGACATCTCTCCTTAGCACATGTTTTTACATATGACATCAATTTATGGTGTAAAGCACTTGTTTTGGTCAGTCTTTATTTCAGAAGGGTTGATAGTATTCTATATGTAACCATTTTCAATATATGTATCTCTGTATATGTATGTATAATATATATATACAGATTTCAGATTGCTTTGTAATATATAATGTAGTTAATTTTGAATCTTTTTCAAACTTATATGAAAGTTGCAAGCATAGTACAAAGAACTTTTTTCCTAAAACCATGTGAGGAAGGTTAGCCCTGAGCTAATAACATCTGTTGCCAATCCTCCTCTTTTTGCTGAGGAAGGTTGGCCCTGGGCTAACATCCGTGCCCATCTTCCTCTACTTTATATGCGGGATGCCTGCCACAGCATGGCCTGACAAGCTGTGCATAGGTCTGTGCCCAAGATCCAAACTTGCAGACCCCGGGCCGCTGAAGTGGAGTGCACACACTTACCCACTGCACCACCAGGCTGGCCCCTACACTAAAGTTTTTTATTGAAGTGAGAGTGGGATTATAAGGACTATCACTTTCTAAGTTGACATGTGTTTACATTTTTTGTGTCTTATTTTTTTAGAACAAGCATGTGTTACGTATTCTTTTTTTTTGTGTGTGTGACGAGGATCAGCCCTGAGCTAACATCCATGCTAATCCTCCTCTTTTTGCTGAGGAAGATGGGCTCTGAGCTAACATCTATTGCCAATCTTTCTCCTTTTTTTTTCCCCCAAAGCCCCAGTAAATAGTTGTATGTCATAGTTGCACATCCTTCTAGTTGCCGGATGTGGGACGTGGCCTCAGCATAGCCAGAGAAGCGGTGCATCGGTGCGCGCCCGGAATCCGAACCTGGGCCGCGAGTAGCGGAGCGCGCGCACTTAACCGCTAAGCCACCGGGCCAGCCCTGTGTGTTAAGTATTCTTAAACAATCATTTTATAAAAGTTAAAATTTGTAATTTGTTAAAAATTTCCCCATGGAAGTTCATTGCTTATATATCAAGTATATTCCATAACATTATAAACTTTCAAGTGCTCATTAGAAAAGGCCCTACGTGGGGCTGCCCCCTGGCCAAATGATTCAAGTTTGGTGCGCTCTGCTTCAGGGCCCAGGTTTGTGGGCTCAGATCCCGGGCATGGACCTACACCACTCATCAGCCATGCTTTGGTGGCATCCCACACACAAAGTAGAGGAAGACTTGCACTGATGTTAGCTCAGGGCTAATCATCCTGAACCAAAAAAAAAAAAACGAGGAAGATTGGCAACAGATGTTAGCTTAGGGCGAATCTTCCTCAGCAAAACACAAGAAAGACCCTACCTTTAAAAGATCATAAGATTCAACAGATATCTGTCCAAGTCGTGCTATGCACCAGTCACTGTTCTTGGTATTGGAATATGTTTGCTAGTAAAACAAGTGTGGTCCCTGCTCATCTGAAGTTTATCTTGTTCAGAAGAGAGGCATCTGTGGTATACTAGACAAAGGCCCAGACTAAGTCCAAGTCCTGATTACGTTACTTCATTTAATCTCTCTGTTAGGAGGATGAACTGAAAATATTTTTTAAAATTCTAACATTTCATATTTTATTTTGTCATTTCCAGAGTAAATCTATATTTTCATTTAAAAATTGAAATGAGAGCTTCATTTTTCTAGCACATTTTTAGTCCTATTCAGATGCCTATAAAAATGATTAAATGGTTTAAATTTAGCAGGATATAGTCATCAAATATTTCATGACTTTAGTACTGTTCTAGGTACTGCTGAATAACTCAAGCTGTTCATGAATTTGTAGTCTTAAAAATTACTCTGTTGTTTTTCTTGGGTTTTGGTATTCATGTTATTTAACTGTATTATTTTAAATACATTTATTTTTTTTGTAAAGAATATTATATGCTTCTTATTTCTATGTATTTTTCAGTTCTTTTTGCATGTAGAATATGTTTTTCAGAGAAAGAAAAAACATATTGGGAGCTTTATCACTTTGTCTCTTTACCTTCCAAGGGAATTGCCTTTGGAATTACAGGGAATTTTTGATAAAGAGGAGGTGGATGTTAAAGTTGAAGATAAGAAAAATGAAGTATGTATGTCAACGAAGCCTGTGTTCCAGCCCTTCTCAGGACAGGGTCACAGACTGGGAAGGTGAGTAGTCTTGTGATCTGTGCTTTCCATAAGCAGAGGCATGACTGATATTCAGCCTGTCGTTATTTTCTCCCATTGGAAATGAGATTTTTTCATGTTAACTTTTATGAGAACTCCTAAGTCCTATTTACCTTAATTTAAATTAACATATGCTGTCACTACACTAAAAAATCATGGAGGCTTTTTTGATTTTATCAAATCAAAAGGACCTGGCTTATTGAGGACGGTAGACAAAATTGGATGGATATAAATCATTTTTTCTCCCTTGCACCCACCACTTGAGCTTTGCCATTTGTGTTACAGAGAACTTATGCTAGCTTTTGAATATAGGATTCCATTTTATAGTTACCAGTGCCTTCAACATTGTGTTCTGTGATCAGTATTTGAATTTTGAGGTAATAAAAATGAAAAATGCCTGATAAAGTTAAAATCAAAGCCTTTAATTATTTTCACATTATGCAGTCTACATCATAGCTATGCCTTATGACAGAATATACATAGAGGTTAGATATGGGATCACTTATTTTTATGAATTCTTCTGTATTAATTATCAATATTGGTAAGGTATATACATGTTCATCCACACATGTAAAAATATCTGGATGTGACTTTCAAAATGATCAGGAAATACTTTGTTTCCTTTCTTTTCCTTTATAACACAAGGACTAACCTCTATAGTGAACTTATAATTTCTTTTAGAAATTTTGACCTGGGGAGTAGATAAAAGTAAATTCCGTAGCGCTAGCAACCCTATAAAATCGTATATTCTTTCTGTAAGGCTCTATTCAGGTAATACTATTCACCATATATTTCTCTAGCACTCTACAAGCTTACAAATTACTTGGATATGCATAATTTCATTAGATTCCTGTAATCATCATATATGATGAGCATAACTAATATTAATATCTTTATGTGTTGTTATTGAGGAAACAAAGCTTTGACTTACTAAAATCTTTCTAAAAGCTGTACTTAATGTAAAATTTTTATAGTAATTGTTTAATGATAAAGTTCTGCTTAATGAGAAAACATGCATCTTTGTTGTCTGGATTTTCTTAGTGCCACACCAAAAATTGTATCTAAAGCAAAGAGTATTGAAGTTAAGAATAAAAATAATTTGTCTACTGTCCCGCTAAACAACCTGGAACCCATCACTAGTATACAGATCTGGTTAGCCAATGGGAAAAGGATTGTCCAGAAATTTAATATTTCTCATAGGTGAGTCTTCCATTTCATTATTTGTCTGATTTTTTTTTTCCTAAGTTTAAATTTATTTCTTCTTTTCAGTTTAGTCAACAGTTGTTTTTAAGAACTAAGGATCTTAATAAACACTTCTCTGAACATAATATATCATGACAGTGGAAATTCTTGGACATTAATGAAACATTTTCAGTCTGTCTTATGGATTATCTTTCTTATCATTTGACTAGTTTTTCTGTTTAGATTTGTAATTTTAAAAGAATTATTTTTAATATGTTTTAAAATCGATCATTAGCATTATGTGCATATTTTTCTATTAGTTGTAGAAAAAGAATGAAAATACAGAAAAGTATTGAAAGAAATTGAAGTCAATTTAAATTCCATTACCCAGAGATAATCACTATTATCAGTTTGATGCATTTTTCCAGGCCTTTATGTCTTCTTAAAAATTTCTTTTATTTTAATTAAAAGTGGAAACATACTGTATATGGGTTTCCTTCTTTTATTTATTTATTTATTTATTTTATAATTTTATTTATTTATTTTTCCCCCAAAGCCTTAGTAGATAGTTGTATGTCATAGCTGCACATCCTTCTATAATTTTATTTATTTATTTTTCCACCAAAGCCCCAGTAGATAGTTGTATGTCATAGCTGCACATCCTTCTAGTTGCTGTATGTGGGACGCGGCCTCAGCATGGACGGAGAAGCGGTGCGTCGGTGCGCACCCGGGATCCGAACCCGGGCCGCCAGCAGTGAAGCTCGCGCACTTAACGCTAAGCCACAGGGCCGGCCCCTGCCCATCCTTCTAGTTGCTGTATGTGGGACGCGGCCTCAGCATGGCCGGAGAAGTGGTGCGTCGGTGCGTGCCCGGGATCCGAACCCAGGCCGCCATCAGCGGAGCGCGCACACTTAACCACTAAGCCACGGGGCCGGCCCTAGGTTTCCTTCTTTATTTAAAAGCATTTAAAAATTGGGGGGGAATAGTATACACATAAACAAAAATATAATATATACATAGTTAAAATAATAATAAACACATATGCACCATCTAGCTCAAAACATATACCAATATACCTTATGTACCTTTTCCTGATCATCTCTCTTTCCCTTTGTGCAAGAGATAAACTCTATTCTAACTTGATGTTAATCATTTTTTGCTTTTATTCATAGTTTTACCAAGTACATATGTATCCCTAAAAAATACTGAGTTATTTTGCTCATTTTCAAATAATTAAAATTTAAAACAATCATAAATATGCAGGAAAGTATAAAGAACGTTTTTCCTAACCATTCAAGAGTAAGTTGCCAATCTGATGACCCATCACCCAAAATACTTTAGTGTATATTTCCTACAAACAAGGACATTATCCCACATAACCACGATTCAGCCATCTTTGGTAGGAATTTAACATTGATACACTTCGACCAACTAGAATTCGGACCCTATTCAAGGTTTGTCATTTAATCTAATATCATCCTTTATACCCAAATGCCATTCAGAATCACACCTTGCATTCATTCAGTTGTCTTGTCTCAGTTTCAGGTAATAGCTCTTCACTCTTTCCTTGATTTCATAACCTTGACATTTTTTAAAGTTACAGGCCCATTTTTTTAATTTGATGGTTTCTCATGATTATATTTAGGTCATTAATTTTGGCAGGAATATCACAGAAATGATGCTTTGTACCTCTCATTGCAGTCTATCAGGTGGTGTCATTTACATTTTGTCCCTTTTTTTTTTTTTTTTTTGTGAGGAAAATCAGCCCTGAGCTAACATCCGTGCTAATCCTCCTCTTTTTGCTGAGGAAGACCGGCTCTGAGCTAACGTCTATTACCAATCCTCCTCCTTTTTTTCCCCCAAAGCCCCAGTAGATAGTTGTATGTCATAGTTGCACATCCTTCTAGTTGCTGTATGTGGGACACGGCCTCAGCATGGCCCAAGAAGCAGTGCGTCGGTGAGCGCCCGGGATCCGAATCCGGGCCGCCAGTAGCGGAGCGCGCCCACTTAACTGCTAAGCCACGGGGCCGGCCCCAACATTTTGTCCCATTATAATGGTATTAAGTTTTGCTCACTTGATTAAAGTGGTGTCTGTCAAGCTCCTTCACTGTAAAGTTATTCTTTTTTTTTTTTTTTTTTTTTTTTTGGTGAGGGAGATCAGCCCTGAGCTAACATCCATGCTAATCCTCCTCTTTTTGCTGAGGAAAACCAGCTCTGAGCTAACATCTATTGCTAATCCTCCTCCTTTTTTTTTTTTCCCCCAAAGCCCCAGTAGATAGTTGTATGTCATAGTTGCACATCCTTCTAGTTGCTGTTTGTGGGACATGGCCTCAGCATGGCCCAAGAAGCAGTGCGTTGGTACACGCCCGGGATCCAAATCCGGGCCACCAGTAGCGGAGTGCGCGCACTTAACCGCTAAGCCACCGGGCCGGCCCTAAAGTTATTCTTTTTCTCTTTGTTAATATGTATCTTGTGGGGAAGAAGTTTGAAATTGCATTATCATCCTGTGCTTCCTAAGACATCAGATTTATTCATCTATTTATTTATATCTGTATCCACTCATGGTTTCTATTTTAATAGGTTATAATCTCTTACCAACATTATTTATTTTAATGCTCAAATTGTTCCAGATACAGTCAGTGGGATCTCCTTTAAACTTTTGACATGTTCCCATCATTCTTTGAGCATTTCCTTGTCTTCTGGCACAAAATTTTTTTTTCAGGTTCATTTTATACTTTTTTAAGAATCTCTGGTTCTGGGCCAGCCCCGTGGCTTAGCGGTTAAGTGTGCACGCTCCGCTGCTGGCGGCCCGGGTTCGGAACCCCGGGCGCGCACCGACGCACCGCTTCTCTAGCCATGCTGAGGCCGCGTCCCACATACAGCAACTAGAAGGATGTGCAACTATGACATACAACTATCTACTGTGGCTTTGGGGGGAAAAAATAAATAAATAAAATCTTTAAAAAAAAAAAAAGAATCTCTGGTTCTTTTTAGTGGACAATGGTATTGAGAGGCCAGGATCTGGGTACTAGGTATACTTATTGCTCGTTTTCGTGCCGCCACTCCCAGGCCCTCTGAGAGGACAGAGCTACAGGTGTATACGCACGCACACACGTATACATACACATATGCATATAAACATATAGAAATACGTTTACATCTGTCTTTCTATATCTTTGCATATTGAAAACCATGAGTTCACATGGGTACCTCCAATTTCTTAAAGATTTTATTTATTTATTTATTTTCCCCCAAAGCCCCAGTAGATAGTTGTATGTCATAGCTGCACATCCTTCTAGTTGCTGTATGTGGGACGCGGCCTCAGCATGGCCGGAGAAGCGGTGCGTCGGTGCACGCCCGGGGTCCGAACCCTGGCCGCCAGCAGCGGAGTGCGTACACCTAACCGCTAAGCCATGGGACCGGCCCCTGGGTACCTCCAGTTTCAATCCACCACCACAGGATTTGTTCTAGTTTTCCCATTTCCATCCTTGTAACTAAGTTCTCCCACAGTGAGAAGCCTGGCTCCGCTTATGCTTAATATATTTATTTGTTGATCACTTCTCCTGTATGTAACCAATCTCTTTTTTCCACTGCTGCCTCCTCCCTCACATGGAAGCCTTCCTCCCCCTGCTTGGGCTTTAACTCTCCTTGTTGAGTTCCCGCGTAGATTCCCTTCCCTACCTGCTGGGGCTCTGACGTCCTGTGCTGCCTCTCTTCCCCACCCACGCTTGAACGCTCTCTTCAGTCTTTCTGGTTCTAACACACTGCAGTTGGCCACCCCTCCATATGAGTGCTCTTTTTATTCTGCTTGCGACAGCCTGCTCTGTACCCCCTCTCCTCTGGCCCTACAATTTGGATATATTCCTCAGCCTGCTTTGCTTCTGTCCCTCTGCCCTGGACAGCTTTTGTATGTGGACACACTCCTAACCCTGCTTATGCTCTAACCACCCCGCCTCACCACCCTACCTGGGCGCCCTCCTCGTCTTGGTCAGGCTCGAACACGATGCACGTGGACAGCTTCCCTGGGCTGATGCCCTCTTCACCCTACTTGGACTCTGATTCCCTGTGCTGGGCCACCACAACTCCCTCTCATTTCTGGCCTGGATGCCTCCCATGTTCTGCCCTACTAAGGGCTTTTGGTCTGAATTGTTCAGTAAGGAAAGGAAAAGGCAGTTTTGCTTTTCTTTTTAATTTGATATGAATGAAATCATAGTTTATGTGTTCTACTACAACTTTTCTTTTTTGCTCAGTATTACGTTCTTGAGACTCATCCATGTTGATGTGTGTAGCTGTAGCTCATTTATTTTCATTACTATAATCCATTATATGAAAATAATTATCCAGACTATTTTTGTTGGTAATGGTCCAGGTTTATATTTGTTTATATGGATGTATCAGTCAGCATTGTTCAGTAAACAAAACAGTCACAAAAAACCTCATGGCATAGAATAATAAGTATTTATTTCTCATGTGTCAGCTGGTATGGCTTTGCTGATCTCATCTGGGCTCATTCATACGTGTGCAGGTCATCTAGGGGAGCTCTGATTTAAGCTGCAGGTCCATAAGTCTAGGTCTGCTCCTTAAGTCTCTCATCTTTCTTGAATCGGCAAACTCCTGGCCATGTTGTTCTCCTGGCAAGGGCGGAGGCACAGGAGGCTGGTCCCACCAAGCAAGCACTTACTTGTATCACTCTGCTAACATCCCATTGGCCAGAGCAAGTCACATGGCCAAGCAGATTGCCCTGTTTGTGGAAAAGACTATACTTATACTTTCCTAACCCAGTTGCTGTGGCATCTTTTTCTAAATCACATCATCTGTTCTGGACTCTTCATTCTCTTTGATTCATCTGTCTATCTTTCCTTTTGCCAACTCCACATTTTCTTAATTATTGTTACTTTATAAATTTCATAATTTATAAATTAAATTATTGCTTTTTTTCCCTTGCTTATTTTGTCAGTTACCTAGAGTTGTGCTAAAATCTCCAGCTATGATTGTTGATTTGTCTATTTCTCCTTTCTTTCTGACAACATTTACTTTATATATGTAAAAGCTTTTAATAAGGTTCGTACACAGATAAAATTGTTGTGTTTTTTCTGATTAATTGACCTTTTTAGCACTAAGATACATCCCTTTTAATCCCTAATAATTTTGTGTTGAAATTTACTTTGCCTGATATAGTCACTCCGGCTTCCTTATGATTAGTGCTTGCATGATATATCTCTCTCCTTTCCTTTTGATTTCAACTTAGCTATATATTTATCTGTATCTGTATATTTAAAGGTGTTTCTAGGCTAACAGTCTGTTCTGCTTCCTGTTTTGTGTTTTTGGCTACCATCTACCAAGTGCTTTCTGTGTGTTTGGCTTTCTTTGAGGCCTTTCACTTATATTATTGCTAAATGTCAAAACCACCCTAGAGGGCCAGCCCCGTGGCTTAGCGGTTAAGTGCGCACACTCTGCTACTGGCGGCCCAGGTTTGGATTCCGGGCACGCACCGACGCGCCGCTTCTCTGGCCATGCTGAGGCCGCGTCCCACATACAGCAACTAGAAGGATGTGCAACTATGACATACAACTATCTACTGGGGATTTGGGGGAAAAAAAAGGAGGAGGATTGGCAATAGATGTTAGCTCAGAGCCGGTCTTCCTCAGCAAAAAGAGGAGGATTAGCATGGATGTTAGCTCAGGGCTGATCTTCCTCACACACACACACAAAAAAAACCACCCTAGACAGCTAGAATAATAGAACTGATTATCATCATAATAGAAGAAGCATATGTTTAAAATGGTGCCCTGGAAGGTTTTCTGTGACCCAGATTCCTTTCACATGAAAGGAGGGCAAACTAAACATGTGGAAAATGGAAGAAGGGATTTGTTATTCTAGTCCAGGTTTGTTTCTTTTTAGAGAAATAAAATATTTTAATCTCAACTTCTTTGTCTAGAAAAATATTTCTGACATTTTCAATAACAAATAGCTACCTAGATTTTTTTTTCCTGAATGATCAAAGCATTTAAGAAACTGTGGCCAACAGTATCTATTAAGTGAAGATTGATCAGGCTTTGTTTTTGCATTGGAACGTTTAGTCCACTTTTTTCAGTGATATATGATATCCCGAACTAGTTGGGTTTAAGGCTACCATCTTGCTGTTTGTTTTCTCTTTACCCCATGGCTTTTTATTCTTTATTCCTCCTTCTTGCCTCCTTTTGAGCTTTATAGTGTTGGTATTTATTATTTTTTTATCCTCGTAAAGTTTTTTAGATTTACATTTCTTTATTCTCTTAATGGTGTTGTAGAGATGACAGTATACATTTTTAATTTTGACTGCACAGTTCCTTTCATCTTTACTGTTTTCTTACTTTTTATATTCTTTGCCATAAGTGTTAGCCTGTAGTTATCCAATTTTTGGTACCCAAATTAAATACACTGGACCATGTCCTAGACTTTTTTGGTAACCTGCATAGGTTTAATAGAGTGGCAGTTAGTGAATTTTAGTGAATTGATTGAATAGGAGAATTCTGTCTTTGGTGGTATGCCATATTGCATTAATTCTGAGTTGCACATTTTTCATATTTTAGCATCTCTGAAATGGGGATGCATCCTATAGTCCATTGTTGGCCATATGGCAATCACGACACAATTATCTTTGCCTTAGCATCTGCCTTAAAGCGTGCAGAACGAGTGTCAGCAGAACAAAAAAATCCTGGAGACGGTAGTGGAGCACTTTTTAAAAGAAATTCTATATCACCAACACACCTGATGATACAGAGGGTGGTATTATGTGGGAAAACGTGTACATTAATGACCGAATCAAAAGTGATTCAACAGATCTGAGTCTGTACAATATTCAAGTATTAGGATTGACTTAACCATTTTATTCTACTTATATTATGGAAGCACATGAGTGATTTGATAAATCTTATGTGAAATTAAGTTAAAAGTGTTCTTTCAGGGGCTGGCCCAGTGGTGTAGTGGTTAAGTTCGTGTGCTCTGCTCCGGCAGCCTGGGGTTCGCAGATTTGGATCCCGGGTGCGGATCTAAGCCATGCTGTGGCAGTGTCCCACATATAAAGTAGAGGAAGATGGGCACAGATGTTAGTTCAGGGCCAATCTTCCTCAGCAAAAAAAAAAAAAAGAAAAGAAAAGTTTTCTTTCAATAAATATGAAAATTCTGAGTGTTAAGAAAAAATGATGTGTCAAAATCAGTAGCATCTTAGTTTTGATGAATTACATATGCACTCTCCCTTTCTAAATACACACACACATACTTAGGTGAACGTAACTTTGAGCTACCTTCAAGATTGGAATGATATTAGATTGTAGTGTTCATTATAGTAACTGAAATTCTACCTGCACTGAGTTAAGAATTTTCCTAATTGGATTTGAAGCACAGCATGACCTGGTATTTAAGACATGCAATCTGTTTCTGTAGGATTACTGGTTGGACCATTTCTAATCCATTTGGAGCTAGATATGTAGATATATAAACTTTCTGTTATAGAAACTTTTAGATATATACAAAAGCAAAGAGAAGATATAATATGATCCATTACTTAGTTTCCACTGAACTATTTTTAAGCAAATCCCAGACTTCATAAAGTTTCACATGTAAATATTTCAGTATGTCTCTAAAAGATAAGTACTCTTTAAAAATGTAACCATAATACCTTTGTCACACCTAAGATAATTAATGGTAATTCCTTACTATTATCAAGAGTCAAGCTTTAAAAGATAGCCCAAGTGATCAGTTCTGTCATCATAATTTGACTGTTGTGTGTATTAACATAGCCAGATATCTTCACAAGTTATTACCTTAAATTATCTAATTCAAGTTTTCATAAAATTATATTAATAGTTTATGCTATTTTACAGGATAAGCCACATCAAAGACTTCATTGAAAAATACCAAGGATCTCAAAGAAGTCCTCCCTTTTCTCTGGCAACGGCTCTTCCTTTCCTCAAATTGCTAGATGAAACACTCACATTGGAAGAAGCAGATTTACAGAATGCTGTAATCATTCAGAGACTCCAAAAAACTGCTGAACCTTTTAGAGAACTCTCATAACGTTGATTTTTGATACACTAAATCAAAAATGGAAAGTTTGTAGAAAAATGATGGTTTTAAGTGGACGTGCAAACCAGAATGGGGGAAAGGAAAAGTCAGATTCACTGGATTTTTGGTTTGAGTACTATTTACCTCCCTCCTGATGAGAAGGTTTTTAAATAAGTACAAGTTAGGAAAATTTACGACTATAACTGGAAACTGTATTCAATGCACTTTTTCCAAAAGGCTACTCAGAAAGAAAAATATACTTATTTTCAAATACCAATTATTCAACATAAGATATATTAAATATCTATATCATTTAGAATCTTAGTATGGTATAAACTAGCAAATATGTTCACAGCATCATTCATTCAAACATCATTTCCAAACTGATTTACTTAAATCTTAGCTGTCTCAGATTTTTTAAATAGCAATACATTTAAAAATTATATATGGCAGGTTAAAAGCATCAGTGTACTTATTTCAAACCTGGGTTACAATCAAAAGGCTGAAGGAACTGCTTTCACCACAGCTGTGCCTAAACCTCAACGTGTTCTCAATTTGTATTCTCTAATGGCAAAATATACTCAAATGTTAATTTGGCAATAGTAGCTAAGATGCATTTTCATTTAAGAATAAAATTGTGTAGCTTAGTGTAAAGTCAGTGTTAATCTGCATACTCATAGTTGTACATTTTCAAAAAATTCTTTTCTCTCTAAGAACGCCAGTTCCTCCCCTGTTTTTTTTTCTTTTGAAAATTAGGTATTTGTTCTTAGCTAATATTTGGAGTAAACCATTTGTGTGCCACCACTCACTTAGAATTTGATGCTGTGTTGTCACATTACTAATTAATATTTTTAAAATTTGTCACTGTAAAGTATGGTTTTCTATTCCATATATCAGAGGCAACCTGTGAATACATTAGAGGATTATTTATCACATTCTGATGTCACCAAGGAAAACATGCTTTGTATCTTAAAACTTTTAACTAAAACTCGTTAGACTTCAGTGTTTCACTGTCAGATTAAATTCCCTTGCCTGAAAATAAGTTTAAGAAGGCTGTTTACAAATGATCTGTTGAATCATGTTTAAAGTGAAATACACATCGAGTGTGCCAAGGAACTAAGTGGCCGTGCCTATCACCAGTGATGTTCATAGGGTACTGGATGTCGGCTGGAAAGAGCACCTCTCAGACTTTCTGGTCTCAAGACCGTTTGTTTATGTGGGTTATATTTATTGTATTAAAAATAAAAATTAAAAGTTATAAAATATTTATTCATTAGAAAATAATAAACACATGTTAATATAAACATTTTTATGAAAAATGTGTATTTTCCAAAACAAGAAGATTTAGTGAGAAAGGTGGCATTGTATTCCATTTTTTGCAAACATCTTTGCTGACTTAAGACAGATGGAATCTCATATCTGCTTCTACATTCAATCTGTTGTGATATCACACATCTTGTAGCTCTATTAAATGCTACTGTATGTTCATGAGAAAATGAAAAAAAAAAACAAATAACATGTTAGTATGATTATGAAAATAGTTTTGACCTTGTGGACCCCCTGAAAGAACCATTCTTATAAAGCAGTGGTTTGCAGTGATCTCAAGCCTTAGTCTAAGAATCACTTGGGAAGCTTTTCAGAATGCCTGCCTCTTCCTGCCACCTACCACACACGATCTGATTCATTGTATTTGAGATGGGTCGCAGGTCTCTGCATTTTTCATATCAAATGATTCTTAGTTATGTAGTAGAAGAACCAGTCTTTGGGAAATCTTGCACTAAGCTTCCACCCTAAGAAAATAAAACCTGCACGCTTCACCTCCCACACGGGAAGACTCGACTCTGAAATGGGGCTGCTAGACCCCTAAATTTCATCTTTGTCCCTCCCAGTTTGTTCTTTGACTGTTCTCCTTTAACTCAGAACTAATCATGGCATAAACCTATGCTTTATCTTCTATGAGCACAGCTGAGACGATGCTGAAACATTTAAATAAGGTTTTTATTAAAGACTCAGGAATAGCAAGGGAAATACGTAACTAGATGACCTGGTTTATAAGATACATCTTCTGTTAGAGGTCCATTTCCGTTTTAAGAATGCTTCATTTTCTAGCTCCCAGCCTTCCACATGGTAGAGGCCTGTCTTTTTATTAGGAAGAGAGGGAGGACAAAGGAGAGCCTTTTCCTTTTGTCCTTTACTCTCAGAAATGAACAGATATATAATAGCAAATAAATATTTATTGTCAGTAATATTTACAGCTGTGGTAGAGCCCTCTCTAGTGAAACAAAAATAATGGCATTCTTACAAAAAATGAGAAGATGGTCAAATCAGTGAACTACACTTTCAGATATAAAATAGGATGATAATGTATTTTCAAGAATCTGTAAGAAAATGTTTCATATAGGCCTATCATGAAACCTTTTATAATTTTCATTTGCATAATTAGAGTCAATAAGTGATTCTCCATATATTTAGATAAAGGGGGCTCTGGGAAATAATTTTCTTGTACCTATAGAAAAGCCTCCTTTGTGGATTTTCCATTTTATAATTATTTAACCAGTAGACACATTGGAGGTTTTCTTGTGTGTACAGTAGAATACACCCCAGTGAGAGGTTCCTATGGGGAAAGACCTGTCATCAGCAATAACCTTCATTTTTGTAACTGTGAAAACTTTCATTAATGTGAGTAATATTCTCAGAGGTTTTCTAAAATGAGAATCATCTGATGAAGCTTTTTACCTGAAAGTTTAAAATTGTAAAGTTGTTAATTAAATGTGTAGAATACTCAAAAACATGTTGACTTTAGAAAACATAAACTGAATTTGGCAAGAGAAGGCAAACTGGAAAATGAGCAAGCATCTTAGGTGTGGAATACAATTTGACCTAAGTTGTTTCAAAACTGTCATTTATCAGTTTCTTGAAAATCATTGTTAGGGCTGATGTATAGAAGTACATTTCTAATTTTACAGATTTTAATTTATTGGTGAAATTACTATGCCTTATCCGAGTTATAAAAGTGATCTTATTTATTTTGTATATTTCTCTCATTCAGAATATTTTTCGTTATGTTTCATTGTGTTGAAAATATGTATGCATCTATTTCAGTGCCTTATAAGTATTTTAAAAGCAATCTTTTGCTAATGGTTAAAGAACTGTTGTCTTAAGGATGAAATACTATTCATTAAAAGGATCTGGGAAATAATTTACACTTGTTTGTTATAAACTAGTTACATATGGATGCTTTTGTCATTTTTATTTGGCAAAGTCATTCAGTTTGAGAATCAAACATTTATTAGGTGCCTTCTGTTTGCCAGATACTTTAACCAATGTTACTTTCATTTAATACTCAGAAATGTTAAAATGTGATATTTTTAATACTAAGTCAATGGTTATATTTATTTTTTGAAACCATCCTTTTTGTCCTGAGTTGAAGACTCCTTGGTAGGGTTTACTCCTTTGTTCTTTCTCTTTCTAAGTATAAATGATGTAATTAAAAAACTGGTCATAACACTAAATCTTCAAATAGAAGTGACTTATTCAGTAGACTGATATTTGGCTCTGTCATTTGTTTTAAATGTATTTTTTTGCACAGATAATTCATATTCATTGTAGAAAATTATAAAATGCAGATATGGTAAAATGATCATTAAATCACCCATTATTCCACCATTCAAAGATAACCACTAATAACATTTTGGTGTGCATCCTTGCAGATATTTTTAAGTGTATCGGTCTTTAGTTTTGTTTTAATTAAAAGGCAGGCTTCTTGTAATCCTGCTGTTTTATCTATTGAAATCTAGCTTATTTGTCTTTAACTAAAAGTTGCATTATGGACATACCATTACTTTAAATAGAATAATAGCTGTTAGGAACAAATGCCTTTTATTTTAATTATATTCTTGTGCAACAAAAAAAAATGGAGATTTTTTTTTACCCACTTCCTTTCAAAATTAAAATTGTGGTAATATATGCAACAAAGTACAGTTATTAGGAATGAAGTGTTTCCAAACCTACTAAAAATGCATATAAAATGATATATTTTAAAGTAGATTATCCAAAGAAACTTCAGCTTGAGTTTATGTTTAGTTTCCAAGAAATTAAATATTTAGCACATGCATTATCTAATTATCTACTGTTGATAGGGCTGCATTCAAGGAAACAGAAGGTATCCGTTTGGTATATTAAAGAATTGAGGCATATTTCACAATATACACAAATGTCGAATCATTACATTGTATACCTGAAACTTAATGTTATGTCAGTTACATTAAATAATTGTCAACCTCAATTTTAAAAAAAGAATTGAGGCATAGAAAATGGAATGACTTGCTTTAGACTGGATAGTATATACTTTAGGATTATATTTAGCTGTGAAAATCCAAAATAATAGTGACTTACGAAATAAGATTTTATTTATTTCCCATGCAAAACTTTGCAGGGAAAGTTTGGGGCTGGTAGAGCAACTTCATGAAATCATCAGACTCCTTTTTCTTTTTTTTTTTTTTTTTGCGAGGAAGATCAGCCCTGAGCTAACATCCGTGCCCATCTTCCTCTACTTTATATGGGACACCGCCACAGCATGGCTTGACAAGTGGTGCGTCGGTGCACACCCAGGATCCAAACCTGTGAACCCCAGGCCTGCAAAGCAGAGCGCGCACGCTTGACTGCTGCGCCACCGGGCTGGCCCCATCAGACTCCTGTATTGTTAATTTGCCAGCCTCGGCTAGAGCTAACTGGAGATCTCAAGATAGCTGCACCAGCATCAGCCATTGTATTTACATTTCAACCAGTAGGAAGAAGCACACCCCTTTCCTTTAAAAAAAACAGAAAACTTTATTGAGGTGTAATTCACATACCTTACAATTCACCCATTTAAAGTGTACAGTTCAATGGTTTTTAGTATATTCATAGGATTGTGCAATCATCACCACAATCTAATTTTAAAACACTTTCATCCCCTCTGAAAGAAACCCCATGCCCATTAGCAGTCATTCTCCACCCTCAGTTCTAGGCAACCGCAGTTCCACAATCTGTCTATAAATCTATCTATTCTGGACATTTCATATAAATGGAATCATACAATACATGGTCGTTTGTGACTGGCATCTTTTCACTTAATGTTTTCAAGGTTCATCCATGTCCTTTTTGTTGTTGAGTAATAGTCCATTGTATGGATATACCTACTATGTTTTATTTATCCATCAGTTGATGGACATTTGTGTTGTTTCCACTTTTTGGCTATTATAAATAATAGCGTGATGAACATTTGTTTTCAAGTTTTTGTGTGAACATGTTTCCTCTAGGGTATATACTTAGGAGTGGAATTGCTGGGTCATATGCTAATTCCATGTTTAACTTTTTGAAGAACTGCCCAAGTTTTCTAAACCATTTCCAAATGCACCAGTTTACATGCCCACCAGCAATGTCTGGTTTCTCCACTTCCTCCCCAACGCTTCTTATTGTCTGTCTTCTTAATTATAGCCATGCTAGTGGAGTGGTGTCTTGTGGTTTTGTGTTTCCCTAATGACATGAGCATCTTTTCATGTGCTTGTTGTCCATTTGTCTATATTTGGAGAAATATCTATTGAAATCCTTTGCCCATCTTTAAATTGGGTTGTCTATTGTTGAGTTATGAGTTCTTTTTTTTTTTTTTTAAAGATTTTATTTATTTATTTTTCCCCCCAAAGCCCCAGTAGATAGTTGTATGTCATAGCTGCACATGCTTCCAGTTGCTGTATGTGGGACTCGGCCTCAGGATGGAGGGAGAAGTGGTGCCTCGGTGCGCGCCCGGGATCTGAACCCGGGCCATCAGCATCGGAGCGCGTGCACTTAACCACCAAGCCACGGGGCCGGCCCAAGAGTTCTTTATATATTCCAATACAAGTCCTTACAATTTGCAAATATTTCTCCCATTCTGTGGCTTGTCTTTTTCACTTGTTGGTTTGCTGCACAAAGTTTTTCATTTAGATCTAGTCCAACTTGTGCATGTGGTGTCCTATCTAAGGAACAATTTGTCTAACCCAAGATTAGGAAGATTTGCTCCTGTTTTCTTTGAAGAGTTTTATAGTTTTAGCCTTTACACTTAGGTCTATGATGTATTTTCAGTTAAGTTTTGTATATGATGTGACCCTTCCCTTTTAAGGACCTTGCTGGGAATTGCCCACTCTGCTTTCATTCACTGGCCAGAACTTAGTTACATGGCCATACCCATCATCTCTCTGAGGCTGGGAACTGTGTATTTCAGGCATCCGATATTAAATTTTGCAGGTTGTAAGCCTATTCAGCCATAATCTTAGTATAAACAAGTCAGTTCTAGTGCTTCGTTTTTCAAATAAACTTATTTGGTGACTTTTACCCACGAGGATTTAGCAGGAGCGTTTAGCGCCAACCGCGGCTGGCTTTCACTCCCTCGGGGACATGCCCCAAGGAAAACGGTCCTCGGGGACTTCCTGGCCTTTCCCCCGAAGAGAATCTGGGCTCTTGGCGTTTTTCCCTTGGGAAATGAAGCGGCAGGCTTCGCGGCTTCCCGGTTGCCCGCGCGTTGCCCGCGGCGGCGGTGCGGCCCTTCGCCCCCCCGCGCCCCCGCCCGGGAGCCGCCCTCTCCGCGGAGCCCGGACGCCGGCCGGGCGATAACTGCGGCGGGCCCGCCGCGGTCGGAGCTGCGGCGCGATGGCGGCGTCCGCTGGAGGGAGCCCGGCCCCGGCAGTGGAGGCGCCGGCGCCCCAGCTGGAGGCGCCCACCGTGGAGCCCGGCTCGGTGAGCGCGGAGCGGGGGGCGAGGGGAGCTGGGGCTGAGCAAGGCGGACGGACGGGGCGCTGGGCTCCCGCGCGGGCACCCAGAGGGCAGCCCTCTATCCAGCCAGGGGCAGCGCGGGGGGCCCAGCGCCCGAGCCCTCGGGCTTTTGAACTGCCTCGGTTGGCAGCTGAGGATATTCGGGAGCCGGAGAGCAGGATGGGAAGCTGAGTCCTAGACAAGTGAAGAAACTTGCTGGGTTCATTCACCTAGTCAGGCAGGGCCAGGGCCAGTCTCTGGTCTCCTGATTCCCAGTCTAGGGCTCTCGTCCACCGCACTCCAGGTCTTCCCGGAGGCCCCCTGAACCCCGGGGAAGGTCGCACTTTAAGTCGTGCGCCAGGAGGCTTCCCCCATTCCGGGCAGGTGGTGTGGGCTTAGCACCCTCTCAAACCCCGGCCTGTCCAGGTACCAGGCTCTGCTTTGGGAGACTGCCCCGCGATGTCCTTCCTGGCAGCCAGGCCAGGGGTGAGGGTGGAGGGCATGTGGCAACCCAGGGGATGGGGCAAGGGTGGCTGGCTGTGTTGGAGAGGAGTTAGGACCTCTGAGCTTTCTGCTGAACGCTAAAATCCACCCCCACTCCGTGTGACCGCGCTCATTGTGGCTTCACTTCACTGCCTCAGTTCCCTATGTCCACTCAGGCCTTCCTTTCAGGCGCCTCAGGGCAAAGGGTTGTGGCCCCAACAGAGAAACCCAGATAAGGAGTCTCTCATTTCCCAGTGAAATTTAGAAATTCAGAGTGAGATGAATGGCAAGAGGGAAAACTGACATTGCCAATGAAGTGCCAGCGTTGATTCTCAACAACCCTGGGGTGTGTTATCCCGATTTCACATGTGAGGAAACTGAAGCTTAGCCGTCTTAAGTACCTGGCCTTGGGTGGCACAGCTGGAAATGGCAGACACGGAATTTGAATCCAGGTCCGTCTAACTCTAAAGTGGACAAGCAGGTAAAACTGTCATCCTCAAGATTCCGAGATTGTATCATGCACCGAGTTTCAGCTGGAATTTGTTTTTCTGTCTTTCGAGTGCCTTCTATGTGCCAGAAACTTTTGCTAGGTGTGTTTAAGGGGAAATAAGAGTCCCCTTATGGGGCTGGAGGAAGGGCTGTAAGTTGGATTCTGCCTGGTGTTCAGGTTTTCTGGAAGTTGAAATAGTGTTCACACAAATGTCAGAAACGGAGACCACACCCTGCCTCGTGTGTGCTTTTCTTCTGTGGGTAGGAAGCGTGTGCTAAGGATGTGATAAACCCTTATCTGGGAAGACCTTCCCTTCAAAAGAGCCCGTTTGGGGTGTCCTGCAAGATACCAAAGGGGGTGAAGCCAGAGTCCTCTCCACTCTCCCACCCCCAAGCAAAGACTGAAAAAGAAGGATTCCCAGCATCTTTGGAAGAAATAGAACTTTACACAGTGTCTTCATGGCATTTATTCCCTCAACAAATATATATTGAGCATCTGCTCTACACCAAGTGTTATTCTACGTACTGGGGACACAGTGGTGAATAAAAGTTATAGTTCATGCTCTCTCAGAGAGCTTATATTCTGGTGGAGAAGGGCAGGAAATAAATAAGAACATACCAGGTAGTAACTACAATTGAGAGAGACTTGGGTGCTCAGAGAAGGCCATTTAGGCTTAGACCTGAATGACAAGGAGTCAGCTCTGCAAAGACCTGGAGAAAGAACCTTCCAGAGAGAAGGAACAGGAAGTGCAAAGGCCCTGAGGCAGCAACAGGACGTGCAAAGGTCCCGAGGCGGCGACAGGCATGGTCATTTTGAGGAATAGGAAGGAGGCTGCCATTATGGTTGAGGAGAGCTATCTGAAGTGAGGTAGAAAAGAGAGTGGGGACCAACTAGGTGGGCTCTTGTAGGCTATATGGTAAGGACTTGCAGTTTTATTCAAACCGTAATGGCAAGCTGTTGGAGAGTTTTAAGCAGAGAGGAGACACGATCTGCTTTATGTGATGAAAAGGTACTTTGGCTGCTGGATGGAGAGTGGATAGTAGGGAAAGAGAGCAGAAGCAGGGAAGCCCCTTAGGAGTCCTCACTGATGGATGAGACAGGGGATGGGGAAGAGGAATCAAGGGCGTCTCCTAGGTTTGTGGCCTGAGCTCCTGAGTGGACACTGGGGCCATTTAACACAATGGGGACAACAGGGTTAGGAGCTGGTCTAGACAATGGGGTGGAAGTCAGGAGCCGTGTTTTGACCACTCTAAGCTGAAAAATGCCTGATAGGCAACCATGTGGGGCTGTGAGTAGGCAGTCGAATATTCCATTCTGGAGTCTGGTGAATAGCTTAGGGCTCATGCTGTACAAACATTTGGGGATCATAGACATTGGTTCATTTCAGTGGTGGGCTGGTAAACAGTCTCTAGGGAGGAAAGAAAAAGGAAAAGAAGCTCTGGTTTGTAATGTTTGCTGATTTCTGTGGTGTAGATACTCTCACCATGGCTGATTTCAGGCTGCCAGTGGTTCAACAGCTGGCTTGAAAAGTCCTGCTCCCGGAGCCATTGCCTCATTTGCTCATCAAAACAACCCTGCGAAGTTGGCGGGAATAGTCCATTTGACAGATGAGACAGAGAGAGAAAGTGATTTATTCGAGGTCACACGGGGAGTTGGTGGCAAAGAAAGGGCTCAAGCCGAGGTGTCCTGACCCCCAGTTCACTCTTGCTTGCTGGCTCAGAAAATAAAATACTGTAGCAGGAAGCACTGAGGGGGCGAGATAAGGAAGAACTTCCCCCTGCAAACATTTAGAGGTCATGGTTTAGATTTTTTTTTTTTTTTCTATTTTCTGTCTCACTTCCCTTTAAGATGATTTGGGGCAAATTAGGACTGAGAGGTTTCTAGAAAAGCCCTCAAGACATAGGGATCTCAGGATGCTTATGGAAGTCGGGGGGTGGGGAGCTGTTGTGTGTCTGTGGGGGTGAGGGCTTAGCTCCTGTGTCTCCCCCAGGACAACAGAGCTGGTCGTCTCTCATTCTGTACTAAAGTGTGCTACGGCGTTGGCGGGGTCCCCAACCAGGTGGCCTCCAGCGCCACAGCCTTCTACCTGCAGCTCTTCCTGCTAGACGTGGCACAGGTGAGTGTGGGCAGCAGCCCAGGAAGCCCCGTTCCCATCTTCCATGGTGTCTGGTCCTTCCACCCCACCATCCTCAATAGAGAGCACTTCTGACTCGAGCCTGACGAAAAGCCAAATGGTATTGAGGGCAGCCTCCTCAAGGATGTTTATTATAGGCTGTTTGTAGTGGGAAAATGGGAAACAATGTGAATGCCCAACAATATAGAAGCAGTTGGATAATAACTTGTGCTGTATCAATATAATGGACTATTATGTAGCCATTCAAAGGAATGAATTAGAGCTATACCAGCTGACCTGGAGGGATTTCCATGATGCACTATCAAGAGAGAAAAGTTTGGGCCGGCCCCATGGCTTAGCGGTTAAGTGTGCGGCTCCGCTGCTGGCGGCCCGGGTTCGGATCCCGGGCGCGCACCGACGCACCGCTTCTCCGACCATGCTGAGGCCGCATCCCACATACAGCAACTAGAAGGATGTGCAGCTATGGCATACAACTATCTACTTGGGCTTTGGGGGAAAAATAAATAAATAAATAAAATTTAAAAAAAAAAAAAGAGAGAAAAGTTAGTTTTACAGAAGAGTCTGTAAAATGATCCCATTTTAGCAAAACAAAGACATGCCCCTTATATGTATGTGTGTGACCATATGTGTGTATGTGTCTGTACATGATTAAAAATGAGCATGGAGAGAATTACAGAAGGATATACACCAGGCTGTTAATGCTGGCTATAGAAGAATGGTAGAGGATAGAGGGTAAGAAAAAAAGAAATTTTTAATAAGGTATCCATGATTTTTTAAAATGACACTGATATGGTTGCATTTACGTAAAATTATAAATTGCAAATGCACATAAATGCATGAAAGGATGATCATCAAAATGCTTCTGACAGTTGTCTCAGGATGGTGGGATTTCACATGAGCTTTGCTCAATATTTTTCTGTACTGTTTGAATGTTTTCATAATGAGTGTATCATTTATGTAATCAGAAAAATCAATAAAACATTTTAATTGTGAAACAAAAAGTGTACCTCTGACTGTCAGCCTAGGTGCATCCTTCTTGCACTGAGCTACCCCAGATGAGGGTCCCTCCAGTCTTCTCCAGAAGTGACGGGGCATGAGTAACAGTGGGAATGTGCCAGTGTGCAGCTGTCGGCTCCCTCCCCCTGCCCCTTTCTTCACTAGTACAAATGTGCCCCAAGAACCATCTGGATTAGTGCCCTGGGGAGGAGGCCAGTAGACCTTTACACCATGGCACTGCCCCTGGCCAAATTTCCAGATCTCCCTCCTGAGGGGCGAACAGCCTGCACTCTCTGACTCTGCCAGGGCTTGGCTGTCCCCTTCCCTGTCCCTTTCAGATCCCTGCTGCCCAGGTGTCACTTGTCCTGTTTGGAGGGAAGGTGTCTGGGGCAGCTGCCGACCCCGTGGCTGGGTTCTTCATCAACAGAAGCAGGAGGACAGGGTCTGGACGACTCATGCCCTGGTGAGCAGCCCCACGGTCCTTGGGATCCTGGCACCCACCCCTGGCCTGAGGTCACTGTGTTTGTCACAGCCCTGCTTCTTAGTGGAAAACCCTGTGGATGGTTAGAGGACAAGACTGGACAGTAGGGGACTGGGAACTGGACTAGGTCAGAGTGAGTCATGCAGGAGTTCAGAGACATTCTTGGAGATTCTCCCTCATCAGACGGCACAGGGCTGGACAAAGCCTCCAAGATTCCTAGGCCTGGCCGGGGGCCTAAGTGTGGCCAGGGTGGGCCGGAGGTCTTGGAGAGTCTCACGGAGGAGATACGGCTTGCTCGTGCTCCAAGGTCCTTGATACAGGGAATGGCACCAGTGAGCACCCAAGGGCCTCAGCCAGAGTCCTGCAGCGAATGGCCCCCCACCCCTGGCTACCTCCACATCCCACTGGTCACTTCTTCCCCTCTGTGGCTGCCGCCCTGAGAGCCCCAGCCCAGGGCTTCTCCAGGGGCAAAGGGCTATGCCCAGAGGGGTGAGGCTGCTCCAGGCCCACCTTTTGCATCCCCTGTCCGGGTGCTGCGCGAGCCCCACCTCCTCCGCGCTTCTGCAGGGTCCTGGGCTGCACGCCCTTAGTTGCCTTGGCCTACTTCTTCCTGTGGTTCCTGCCCCCCTTCACCAGCCTGCGAGGCCTCTGGTACACGACCTCCTACTGCCTGTTCCAGGCCCTGGCAACGGTAAGCAGGCGGCCCCCCTTCCTGTGCCTGAAGTGTGTGTGTGGCAGGGGTAGGTGTCCCAGAGGGGCCCACTGCCCCCACCTGCTCCCCAGCGCCTGGCAATCTACCATTAGCTCCTCTGGCCCGCTGGTCTCTGGGCTGGGTGCCCTTCCTGCCCTCAGCCCCTAACTCTGAGCTTGAGGGGATCCGAGGGGTGTGCCAGCCCAGCGCAGTGGCCAGGCAGGGACAGGGCGGCTGTGGGCCCTAGCCTCGGGAGCTGGGGAGCCCTGGTGGGCTTCCGGGCGGAGGAGGCCATGCTAAGCTCCGCCCGGGCGCCCCAGTTCTTCCAGGTGCCCTACACGGCGCTCACCATGCTGCTGACCCCCAGCCCGAGGGAGCGGGACTCGGCCACCGCGTACCGTGAGTGCAGGCGGGGGCGTGGGGGGCGGGATGCCGCTGCCGGGGCGGCGAGCTCCTCACCTCCCCCGCTCTGTCCCAGGGATGACCATGGAGATGGCGGGGACGCTGATGGGAGCCGCCGCCCACGGACTCATCGTGTCGGGCGCACACGGGCCCCACAGGTGCGAGGACGCCGCGCTCCCCGGGCCGGTCGCCGTCTCCCCCGACGCGGTGAGTGCCCTGCGGGGCTCCCTCTTCTAGGGCCGCTGCTCCCCCAGTCTCTTCGCCGTCGTTTTGGGGCGCAGCTCTGCACACTGCGCCTTTCATTCCTTCCCTGCTCCTCCGGCTGAGCCGAGGACCCCGCGTCCTTCTGCCAACTCTGTTCCTCCGCCTGGGTGCCTTCTAAACTAAGGGAAAACAGCAGATCCCAGGCCATCTGCAGGGGAGGAGGCGGACTCCAGAGAAGGGACGGGGATGGGGAAGGGCCACAGGCAGGGGCAGGGGACAGGAGCAGCGGGACGGTTTGGTGTCCTTGCAGAGCTCTGGGTAAAGCCCCTCCTATGACCTGTCTCCCCCAACCCCACCCCACCCCCAGTGTGAACCGAGAAGGGAAACCGGGAGCTTTCTCTCCCCTCAGAGCAGATCTCCCTTCAGCAATGAGGGGACATGCATCTATGTTATCCATTAAGTTCATCTTCAATTTCCCCCCCTTTTACTTAAGCAAATGACATCACTATCCCCCAGAACACTGGGAGTCATCTCTTCCTCCTCCCTTCTCCCAACTCTCCACTCCAACCTATTACCAAGTCCTGTCCATGTTTTAGGCCAAATATCTCTGGAGTCAGTGCACTGCTCTGCATCCCACTGCCACATCCTGGATCCTGCCACCATCATCTCTCCCGCTGCCCTGACTACTGCATCAGCCCCCTGCACAGTGTGGCTGCCTCCAGCCTTTCCCCCAGCACAGTCAGGGCGACCTTGAACAGGAGTTCAGGGCTGGCACAGGTTGCCCCTCTCCAGGCTTGGAATTGTGAGCCTGTCCTCAGTGTTCTCTGCACCCTTCTGTGTTGGCATTCTTGTTTGTTTGCTAGTTTCTGAGTTAATAAGTATTTCAGATTTACAAAAAGGTATAAAGCTGTGGTTCTCAAAGAGTAGTCCCGGGACCAGTAGCATCAGCATCACGTGCACATTCTTGGACCCGACCCAAGCCCTACCGATTCACAGATTCTGGGGATGGGGCCCAGCAATCCATATTTGAACAAGCCCTCCAGGGGATTCTAACCCCCACCAACCTTTGAGACTCAATGGTATGAGAATAATACCACCAACACACATGGCCCACTGCCTGCTTAAGATGACATTGCAGTGAAGTCCTTGTGTACCCATCCGCAGACCCATCTGCAGGGCCAGCTACAGAATTTGCCTATGTACAGTGCAAAATGAAAGTGCAGAGCCCCCGAGAGCATGGGGAAGTCAATCTCCCCTTCCCACGGCCCACTGCCCCGACCAAGAGATTGCCTGGATCCAGGTGGGTGAGAGGCCCCTCCCAGTTGCCCTCAGAACCCATCATGTGCTGCCAGGCTAGGGTGTGCCCTGGCCTTGTCCTCCTAGACCCACCCTCCCTGCGTCCGTGCCCAGGCCCCACTCAGGCCTCTACAAGCCCCCCCCAAAGCTACTGGGTGGCTCTGGGTGGGGGTGGAATGGAGGGTGGTAGAGGCCTTGGGTTGGAGAGGTAGGGGCCTGGGGTGCCAAGAAGAGGGGAGCAGGAGGCTGAGAAGCTGCTCCCTGGAGGCAGAGCCTGGTGTGAGCCAAGGTGCAAAGCATTCAGGTACCTCTTGGTGGCTCCAGCTCTGTTTTCCCATAGACTTGACTTACAAAACACAAATTCATAGATAAAATCATCAAGAATTTCAAGAAAGCACCAGCAGAGCATTAAGCTCCAAATGCAGTGCTCTTCTGAATGTGGGGCCCTGTGCAACAGTGTTGGACCCACACCGGTGAAGCCCTGCCCATCTCCCTCTTCCTCCCCTCGCCAGAGGAAACCTCTATCCTGAACTGGGTGACTGTTGCTCCCATGCATGTCTTTGTATGGGTTGTATGTATCTTCCCCTGAATGACAGGCAGCACCGTTTCCGTCTGAGACATTTCTCTGGGTGGTTGTGTGTGGCACTGTGCTGTAACTGTCTGCTCATGGATTTGTCTTCCTCCCGCACTCAGAGCCCCTTCTTGTGGATGCACAGGAGTCACTTATTCATCACTGTAACCTCAGGGTCTAGCATGGAGAAGTCAGCAGCAATGAATGTTTGCTTAAAAAAATGAGAGAGAGAAGGCTTAGACCCCTGGTGGCATGGATGTATGCAGGAGGCACAGGGTCAGCAGAAAGAACATTCTGGGCCCTTAAATCTCTCCTGCTGGGTGATTGGGAGGAGGGGCACCCATCATCCATGGGCTTGGGCTGAGGGTCCCTCTCCTTCCATTGGGAGGCACTCCTGCCCTGCCCCTGGGTGTCCCCACCTCCATGGATTGGAGACATCACCCCCACCCCAGTTCTGTCCTGTCCCGCAGACTCGTCTCTACTCCATTGCAGCCGCCGTGGTTGCTCTGACTTACCCCGTGTGCAGTAGTTTGCTCTACCTGGGCGTGAAGGAGCGACCAGGTATGGGGGTGCGGTCAGAGTGTGAGAAGCAGAAGCTGGGGGCAGGGCTCCTCTTGGGTGAGGGCTTTGGTTTTGAACTCTGCCAAGCCAAGAGGCCACCTTCCTGTGTTGCAGACCCCTCCTCCCCCGCCTCCGGCCAGGGCCTGGGCTTCCTGGCTGGGCTGGGCCTCACTGTCCGGCACCCACCCTACCTGAAGCTGGTGATCTCTTTCCTGTTCATCTCGGCAGCCGTTCAGGTACCTCTGGCCAGGCCGATCCCCACTGGCTTAGCTCCAGCCATACTGGCCCTGTGTCGGTTCAGGTTCAGTCTCTTGGCCCCACCGCACACAAGTAGGCTTGAGTTTTAATAGGGAGAAACCAGTGGCTGGCACGTGGCCCGGAGAGGCTGGTGCTGGGAGGAGAGAAACCTAGATAGAGCTTGTGGGATTGGGGAGGGTCGGGGCCCAGACATTAGGAAGCTGACAGTGTCTGGGGTGGTAAAGTCCACCCCATCTTAGCTGTGCAGGGGCGGGTGGGCTGGGAATGGTGTTTATACCTGTGTCACGATAAGTGTCCTTTGTGGGAGAGGGGAATGCATGATGGTGGCAGCACTTCGAAGTCCCAAAGGGAGGCCAGGCTTGAGAACTAGGCCTTGCCCTTGACTTCCAAGTTCTTGCTGTTCCCTGTACACGCCCACTTCCTGTCGGCCTCAGGTGGAGCAGAGCTACCTGGTCCTGTTCTGTACACACGCCTCCCGGCTACACGACCACGTCCAGGGCCTGGTGCTAACCATCCTGGTGAGAGGACCTGGGGTGGCAGGGGCAAGGTCACTCGGGGGCCTGAGTTGGGGACATGTGTGGCCAGAGTTCTGATGGTCCTGGGCATGACATGTGTGGCCAGAGTTCTGATGGTCAACATTCTGGACTCTGCTGTGGTCTTAGTCTCCTGCATTCCAGCAGAGGGTGGAACTGGGGCCAGGGTCATACAGGTCATAGCCACTGGTTCCAACCAGGGGCAAGATCCAGGTCGGGCCTTCCTCCTAAAAGCCAGGGCTTTGAGAACCTGGGTGAAGGCACTGGCCGACGGCCCAGCTGTGATGATTCTGTCTGCTCACAGGTCTCGGCTGTGGTGAGCACCCCATTGTGGGAGTGGGTTCTGCAGCGATTTGGGAAGAGGATGTCAGCCTTCGGGATCTGTGTGAGTGAGGCAGGAAGCCAGGCCTGGACTGGCTGCAGGGGAGGTAGTGGGGGTGGGGCAGGGAGGTGACCTTGGAGCCTGAGCTTCCTGGGGGCTGGCAGGGCTGGATCTGTATTCACTTGTGACTTCAGTGCCTAGCACAGGACAGGGCATAGAGGGGTGGGGGTGTCATTGGTAAACACCAGTGAGTATGTGAATGAAAGAGCAGGTGAGGGGGCAGGTGGAGGGAGCAGCTGGTGTGTCTGTCTCCCCAGGTGATGGTGCCTTTTGCAATCCTGTTGGCCGCTGTGCCCACAGCACCCGTAGCATACGTCGTGGCCTTTGGATCTGGCGTGAGCATTGCTGTATCCTTGCTGCTACCCTGGTAGGCTGAGTGAGGGGGAGGGGGTGTGGGAGCTTCATGTCCTTCCTAATGGGTATGCCCTCTTTCACGTCAACCTGTTGTCCCAGGCCCCCATTCCCAGCCTGTGCTGGGGAGGGGCGCTCCCACTTGCAGGAGATGGAGGCCACTAGCTCCATCCTTGGAGCCCTCCTAAAACAGCACCAGATGACAAGAACGGTGGGTAGTGGTGTGCGGCACGGGGATTCAACCACACATATTCCCTGGCTTTAGGTGGGCCAGTCCTGGTCCTGGGCAGCAGGGACCCAGGGATGAATCTGACTTGAACCCTGTCTTCAGAAAGCTCACAGGCTGGTGGCTGTCAAGGGGATAAAGGGATAATTCTGCAGTCCCCACCCCCAGGTCCATGCTTCCAGATGTGGTGGATGACTTCCAGCTGCAGCACCAGCATGGGCCAGGCCTGGAGACCATCTTCTACTCATCCTATGTCTTCTTTACCAAGCTTTCAGGCGCAGGCGCCCTGGGCATCTCCACTCTCAGTCTGGAGTGAGTCCCAGAGCTGGGCTGTACCAGAGGCATAAAAGACTAGTGGGGTGGGAAGAAGAGGGCAGAGTCCTCCACCCGAGCTAGCCAGGGGCCACCCATAGGGTCCAAGCTCTGCTCTTTGGAGAGTGTGGCAGAACCACCTGCCCCAGGGTTCTCTGTGCACATGACTGAGAGGGGCCTTTCTTGGGGCTGTATCCCTTCTGAAACCTCAGCTCCCCACCTTCTCAGTTCTCTCTGAATTCCTCCCTGGCCAGCCCATTCTCTCAACACTCCCTTCCACCATAGTTAGGCTGATCTGGCCAGGAAATGAATCCAAGTTTCAGGATAGTGTGGGGGTGGGGAATCTGGGACCCCCTCCCCCAGGAAGCCATGCTCGGTAGAATCTGAGCTGGACGCACGGGATGGTGTTTCTCCAGGTTCGCGGGGTATGAGGCAGGAGCCTGCAAACAGGCGGAGCAGGTGGTGGTGACCCTCAAGGTCCTCATTGGTGCTGTGCCCACCTGCATGATCCTCACTGGTCTCTGCATCCTCATGGTCGGCCCCACTCTAAAGGAGCCAAGCCAGGACACTTCTCGCCCACTGAGCCTTCGGAGGTGGGCATACGGGTACACACAGTAGGGCCACCAACACTCAGGGAGGCACACTGACGTGCATCGGTGTGGGATTGACCATGCAGTCTGCCGGCCTCCCTGTGGGATTTACACAGTTGAACAGTTCTGCCTTTGGAGACTCTTTCATTAGCTTCAGTGAGGTCATCTTCTCCTGGATTTTCTTCTACTACTCTGGTTAACCCTGCTCAGTGTCCTTCCTTTGGTTACCTGTTGGGTGGTGGTATGGTAGGGCTCCCTTCTTGACCCCTGTTCCTTTTGCTCTCCATAACCCCAGGCTCCTCATCTACTTGCATGACCCCGAGCACCTCTTGTGCCTGGTGACTCATAAAGCTGCCCCTCCCCACCACACTTCCTTCAAGTTCCAGATCTACATGTCTGGCTCTCATATGGACATCTCCACCTGATGTCCCACAATGTGGCAATCAGTCTTAATGAGCCACAAACTGAACTCTTCTTCTTCCCTTGACTGGCTCCTCCCCCTGTGCCCTGTTTCAGTGAATGGCACTATCCTCCAGCCTGGGAGCTGAATCCCGGGGGTCGTCTTCCGGTCTTCCCCCAACAGGCTGCGCTGAGCAGTTCCCTGAACCTTGTCCTTCCCCCTTCCAGAGCACCAATCCCACTGCACGAGGACGATCTGCTCACTGACTGGCTTTCCCGGGAGACTGTGGGGACTTTGAAGGCTGTGGCTGTGTTTGATTCATTTTTGTGTCCCAAGAGCCCAGCACAGAGCCTGAGGCCAAGCAGGTGCTTCAGTGACAACGTTTGGTGCCGCGGACTTTCACGAGCAGTGCCCACATTTTTACTGATGCTCACACACTTACAGATATGAGCACATGTACATACAGAGGACTACACAGGGCAGGCAGGAAGTGGCATCGTCCCAGGTCCCTCACTGCTCAGTGTGGATGGCCTCAGACTCTTCAGCCACTAACACCAAGCTCCTGCGTTAATCTCAGGGAATGAAACATGGCTGGGGCCGTGCCTGATGGGCCTGGGAGCAACAGGGTTGTGGCTTTATACACGGGTTGTGAAGGGGAGGAGTTGCTAGGAAGACAAGGAACTGACACTTCCATAGGGGTCTGTGGCAGGACAGAGACCCCACTCCACGCTCGTCCTTCTCTTTGGCTTCTTCCCCTCCTGCAGGAGGACCAGCTACAGCCTCGCTTGAAGTGTGCGACTTCTGTGAGCCGGAACTGCAGGAGCCAGCGTCTTCTCAGCCCCTTAGCCCCTCTACTTTGCAGTTTACACATGGCCTGTATTTTCCCCTGGGATATGGAGTCCTCACTGATGTCTCCTGAAGAGACTGGCCTGGGAGGATCTCCATCTGTCATTTCTTGCCTGCTGACCACAGACCATCTCAGATAGGCCGGTGCCCCTGCCTACCCAGCTCCAGGCAACCTTTGACCTGGAAAGCATCCCACTAGCAACTATTCCTGGAAAAAGGAAGCCCCTACCAGCCTGGCCTGAAGACTCCCCGTGGGAGCACCTGGCGGGACAACCTGCTCACCTGACAGGACAGACACACAGACCTCTTGTTCCTTCTGATGCTGCAGTAGACATCTGAGAGAGAGGCTGACAGACACCACATGAATGGGCAGAGTGGGGACAGGTGGACGTGCTGGGGATGTCCGGTTAGGAGAGACACAGACAGATGCGGTGAGGCCAAGAGACCCCAGAGGGAGTGAAAGGGACAGCAGTGGGAATGAGAAGACTGAGCAGGGCATGAGAGGTGCTTCTCAAGCCTTTCCCTTTCTTCAGATAAGTTGACAACACTCTGTTTCTAGAAGTGGACACAGACTGATATCGAGCCACCAAAGATCAATCATTGTTATGAACAAAAGTTATTTTTGTGGAAATATTTTTCTGAAATTTTATTTTATAAAAGCACAGGAAGGAACTACAGTTTTCTAGAGGCCGTGTGAGAGGCAGGTTCCTTTTTTCCTTTGGAAGAGACAAAAACTTGAGACTCTAGAGTGGTCCAGGGAAGCAGGCCACGGTGGCTCGTGTGGGTTGTGGCCTGCGGAGGAGTTAGGGAACCCATGGGGGCCCCGATGCCCCAGCAAATCGTCCTAGAGGAGCCCAGACATCTAAAGGGGGGACCAGGAGATGCAGACTTATCCCCCTGCATTTCTCCTCAGCGCCCAGCTCTGTCCCCTCCATGGGGTCAGCTCTCCTGAGCCCACCACCCAGGGCGAGGCCCCCTTCCACTTCCTCTTTAGACCTCTGGCTGCCTCCTAGGTGCGAGACTCACACTCGGACAGGCTATGCCCCTCAGAGCTTAAAGCATCTCGCTTCCTCCACGTACACGGTAGCTCGAGAAGGAACCTGACCTCAGAGTGAGAGGACAGAGTGTGACCTGGTCTGTCTGGTGCCTGAACTCTCTGGCCCTTGTGACACTGACATGGGTATCTGATCCTTGAGATCACAGCTTCTTGTCACTGATTCAGGAAGGGGCCGACCCGAAGCACTGCTCACCCCACGCTGTGCGCGCGCGTGCACACACACACACACACACACACACACACACACAAAGAACAGTTTCTTAACGCTGGAAAATCACTGGCTATGTGGAGACAGCACCTGGTAAGACAGAAGGCAAGGTACCAAGTTATCCTATTATGCCTTGTTTGGAAACCTGGGCAATGCAGGTAGGATCAGAAGCTTGTGCCACATTTTAGGTTACTTATCTTTCCGGGGAGTGCAGTCTCAAGGAGCAGAGCTATACTAGACAAGGACAGCTGCACGGGGCCACCTCTAGGGGTCAGGGGTTAGATCTCAGAGACAGGAGGCCACCATGGGGTGGCCAAAAGGTATTATTCCATTTCTTCCTCACAGCAGCCCTATGAAGCGGGTACTATTATTCTTGTTTTCAGATGAGGACACTGGCTTAGAGAGATTAAGCAACTTGCCTCAGGTCAGTTGGTGGTGGACATGGTCTTGCATCCAAGTCGACCTGACTCCAAAGCTTTGTGGAAAGAGCCAGTGCTAGAACATGTGTTGGAGGAATGGCTGATCCCAGACTTCGGGATCACCAGGACCACTCCTCCTCTGAAACCAAACCAGCATCCCTGCCCCTGACTCTCTGCTCTGATTCCACTGTAATTCCCGTTATTGCTACTCGCCCACCTTTGGTTCACATTTGCCCACTAAGCCCTCCCCACATGCCACATCGCTCTTCTGACATCCAACCTCAGAGCCCCTCCTCCTGTTTCAGAGGAAAAGGATCTCTCCCTCCCTCTCCACTGCCTTTTTCATTGCCACTTAAATCCAGGAGATCATGCTCTTCACTTGCTCAAGACCCTCTCAGTCCCACCCTTGCATCCCATCAACTTAGTCCCTAGGATGGCCTCAAGGTCACTGCTCAGTGTCACTTCCTGCTTCCCTGCTCACCCACCACTCCCTTCCCCAACCCTGGCACTCGGAGCTCTACCTGCTTGGCCTGGATTTAGTAGTTCCTACCTCCGTACACAGTATATATTTATCAATGGCTTGTTTATTGCTTGACACCCCCACTAAAATGTAAACATCACGAGGGCAGGGACCTCGAGTTTTACCGCTATATCCTCAGTGTCCAGAAGTAAATGTTCAATATGAATAAATGTTTGCTGAATGAACAAGTGAATGTTCATATTGCCCTCATCCTAAAACAAACAAAACCAGCCTTTCCTTGTTCCCTTAGTGTCCTCTTCTCCCCCTGCCTGCTGCCACCAGAGCCTTGTCTCCTCGCCCTCACCTGCCATTCCCTCCTTAGCCCAGTAAACCCGGCCTCTTCCTCCCCCTGGAGGAGGCAGCGCGGCCTGGCAGGGTGAACTCCAGCATTGGAGAAAGGGACATAGGAGTTTGTATGTTGCTTTCATCTTTTACATGTGTGATTACTCAACTTATTTAACAAATTTGAGCCTCCATTTCTTTTCTGAAAGAAATGTGTACACTATTACCTATATCTCAGGATGGCTTTGAGGATTAAGTGAGATAATACTTGGCCAAGGAAACCCTCGATGACTGGTAGCCATTAATGCTGACCACTCCTTTTCAAAACTCTGTCCTCCCTTGGCTTGCATGACACCACCCTCCTGGTTCTCCTCCACCATCTCTAACCATTCATTCTGTCTTTTCCTTTGTTTCTTCTTCCTTTGATGCCCTATAGTCATCTCGGGCTTCCCAGGGCCGTGTGATCTCATTCGCTATCACCACCTATATACCAACCACTCTATATCTAATCCTGAGCTCTCTGCTGACCTTCAGATCCACAGAGCTGAAGATCAGATGCCCATCTGAGTGTTCTTCCAGCATCATGCATCCAAAGTGGAACTCATCAGCTTCTCCCCACACTTGTTCTGCCTCCTGAATTTTCGGTAAATTACACTAGCGTATATCCATCACCAAAACCAAAAACTTGGTGTCTTCTTAGTTTCCTTTCTCTTCCATTGACTCCACCGCCCCATCCCCATATACACTGAGTGTGGATTATGGAACGGAAAGAAAGGATTGCAGCTTGTGGGTTATTATCAAATGTTAGAAGTTATCTGAAAGTGGACAAAAGTAACCCCAGATATGGATGAGTGTGGCTGATAACACACACGGTGAACTGACGTAGCCGCCTGCTAGACGTCTGAAATGCATTATGTGTGCACGCTTGCGTATTCCTATGGGAGTCAGTTCAGCTGGGTCCAGCTGTCTGTGTTCACCTACTGTTTCTAAAGGACAAAACTGGTGTATAAGCAGTAGGAAATTCATGTTATGCTCTAATTGTTCCCTAATATAGCAATTGTGTTATAACAAATTTGTTTTTAAAACAAGCATTATAATAGAACTGAGTGTATATGTATGTGGGTGTTAATATATAGAAATCCTAAATGGTACCATAAATATTAAAGGAATGAAATAAATATTTAAAAACATTCCCACAAAGAAAACAACAGACCCAAATGATTTTAACAAGTTCTATCAAACTTTCAATGGAAGATCATTCCTATCTTATGGAAACTTTTCCAGGGAATAGAAAAAGGCATATTCTGCAGCTCATTGTATCAGGCCAGAAAAAGCTTGATACCAACACCAGACAAGCAAAGTAAAAAAAGGACATTTACAGGCTAATCTTACTCATGAACATAGAAGCAAGAATCTGAAATGAAATATTGGAAAACTGAGTGTGACCATGGCTAAAACATAAATGCATCATGAACATACTGGATTTATTCCAAGAATACCAAATTTAACATCAGAAAAATCTATCAAGTGAGATTTACCACATTAACAGAGTAAAGGAGGAAAAAAATTATAATCTCAATAGATAAGAAATCATCATTTGATAAAAATCTAACACCCATTCATGATAACAGTAATTAGCAAACCAAGAAGAAAAGGAAAATTTTTTTTCTATGTGAGGAAGATTAGCCCTGAGCTGACATCTGTTGCCAATCCTCTTTTTGCTGAAGAAGACCGGCCCTGGGCTAACATTCGTGCCCATCTTCCTATACATTATACAGGATGCTGCCACAGCATGGCTTGACAAGCAGTGCGTGGGTCCGCATCGGGGATCTGAACCTGCGAACCCGGGCCCTGGAAGCAGAGCACGCGAACTTAACCACTACGCCACCAGGCCGGCCCCAGAAAAGGAAATTTTTAAACCTGCGAAAGGATATCTACCAAAAACTGATAGCAAACATCATTCTTTTTTTTGTGAAGATCAGCCCTGAGCTAACATCTGTCGCCAATCCTCCTTTTTGCTGAGGAAGACTGGTCCTGGGCTAACATCCCTGCCCATCTTCCTCCACTTTATATGGGACACTGCCACAGCATGGCTTGACAAGCAGTGCTTTGGTGCGCGCCTAGGATCCAAACCCCGGGCTGCACAGCAAAGTGTGCGCACTTAACCGCTACGCCACTGGGCCGGCCCCGCAAACATCATTCTTAATGATGAAATAGTCCCTTTAAAATCAGGAATAAAGCAAGGATACCCAATATCACTGCTTCTATTCAACACTTCATCAGGGGATCTAGCCAGTGCAATAAGATAATAGTATAACATTTAGAAAGGAAGAAACCAAATTGTCATTTTGTAAATGATATGATTGCCTATATAGAAAACCCAAAAGAATCTACAGATAAATTATTAGACTTAGTAAGAGCACAGCAAGGTAGTTGGATATAAAATTAACAAAAACAAATTGCATTTTTGCATGCCAGCAACAGTTATATAATATAATTTTTAAAAGCTATTAAGAGTAGCAACAAAAAATATAAAGTACCTAGGAATAAATCAACAAGATGTGGAAAGACTGCTGCTTCTGGCCATGATGGAGTAGTAGAGACTAGATCTAGCCTCCTGGCTGAAACAACAAAAAAACTGGACAGAATATATGAAACAACCGTTTTCAAGACACTGGGCATCAGGCAACGAAGGAGTAATCTCTGAGAAATCAGAAACAAATGAGATTAATCTTCTGACTGCTCCAGCTTATGTATTGCCTTGCGAGTTTCCAGATGACAGTGAAGAGAACCATTTGGAGCCCAGAGGACTCCCTGAGTTGAGAAGATGAGTTTGGGGAGACCAAAGTAGCCAGAGTTTGTAGGACAGAATATTGGAGAGCAGTGAGCTAGACAGAGAGAAAACTCAGGAGATGTACAGAATGTCCTCCTCAAGTACCCAACAGAATGCTGATTAAAGAAACAAACGTGAGGGGCCAGCCTGGTGGCGTAGCGGTTAAGTTCGCACGTTCCTGCTTCGGCAGCCAGGGGTTCGCCGGTTTGGATCCTGGGCACAGACCTACTCACCGCTCATCAGGCCACAGTGAGGCAGCATACCACATAGAAGAGCTACAACTCTACAACTATGATATACAACTATGTACTGGGGCTGTGGGGAGAGAAAAAAAGAAACAAATGTGAAAGACAAAACTTTCATAAAAGGAAAGATTGATAAATATGACTTCATTAAAATTAACAATGTCTGTTCAACAAAACATACCATAAAGAAAGGGAACAGTCAAGTCACAAACTGGGTGAAGATATTAGCCACATATATTAGCGACATCTAGAATATATAAAGAGTCCCTACAACTCGACGAGAAAAAGACAACGCAGTAGAAATTGGGCAAAAGACATGAACAGGCATTTTGCAAAAGAGAAAACTGGAATGGCCAATAAACACATGAAAGATGCTCAAGTTCACTGGAGGTCTGAAAGTAAAAATTAGGATCACAATGAGAAGCCATTTAAAACTACTAAAGTGTCATAGATTAAGCAGCCTTGAGCATGTAGAACTATAGGAGCTCTGATACCTTGCTGTTGGGAGTGAAGACAGATATAACCACCTCGGAAAATAATTTGAATTTACTCACACCCTGTGCTCCAGCAATTCCATACCTAGGTAAAAGACACCTGCACCAGGAGACATTTAACAAGAACATTCAAAGCAGTATTGTTTATAATTGCAAAAATTATAGGAGGAACAATCCAAATGTGCACGGCAGGAAAACAGGTAAATTCTGATAACTCAAAACAGTGAAAGTAATAGAACATACACATACAAGTATGAATCTTAGAAACAATATTGAGTGAAAAAAAGCAAGTTGTAGAAGACTATATACAATATAATACCGTTGTGTAAAGCTCAAAAACAAGGGAAAATAAACATTATATTGTTGAGGCCAATGTATATATGTGGTTGTGGTGAAACTCCTTTTTAAAAAGAAAGAAGGGGCCAGCCCCATGGCGTAGCGGTTAAGTGCGCGTGCTCCCCTGCTGCCGGCCTGGGTTCGGATCCCAGGCGCGCACCAACGCACCGCTTGTCAGGCCATGTTGTGGCGGTGTCCCATATAAAGTAGAGGAAGATGGGCACGGATGTTAGCCCAGGACCAGGCTTCCTCAGCAAAAAGAGGAGGATTGGCATGGATGTTAGCTCAGGGCTGATCTTCCTCACACATACAAAAGTAAATAAAAAAAAAATAAAAAGAAAGAAAAGGAATGAAGAAATGATAATTATAACAATCAACGGATTAGTTACGTGGGGTAGAGTTACCTCTGTGGAGAAGGATCCAGGAGGGACACAAAGGGAGCTTGAATGTTTTCAAAAGTAATGTTTTGGTTCTTAAATTAGGTGGTAGGTGGTTCATTTTATTATTAAGCCTTCCTGTACTTTATATATATGTTGCATGTGTGGGAGATCAAGATTTGGCCATCCTAAGATATATCTCTTTACCTTGATTGTTTTCTCTGAGGGACATTTGACCTCCCCCACTAACTGCCTAGAGAATTTGACATGGTGGCTCCTTCCTGGAACAGATCTTCTATCATGATGGCTGTAAAGATAATATAGGATAGAGGTTACAATAGAAAAGGCACCAACAAGCCCATCTTATCAAAAGTTGTCTCTCTGGCCACATTCTCTGGATGGCCCTGCCAGGAGTTGCCAGACAATCATTTACATTTATAAGGGAAATCTCCATTTGTAAAGGTATCTCCCTCTCTGTTTTGGGAAGAGAGGGGGATGGCCTCATTTCTAGAGGCTTATCAATGTAGAAGGTGAGGCCTTAAATCTACATAATAACCTTACTCTTGTTTACTGTGCTTTAGTGGTAATCTATAACTGACTCCCCCCACCCCCGAAATCCTCCTTTGTCGTTGGCTGAACATGGTATTTAAGACAAAAATTTCTGCTATTGTGTTAAAAAACGCAGCGTCCCTGCTTTCTCCCATATATACATGTTATTAAACTTGATATTATTTTCTCCTGCTAATCTGTCTTGTTAATTATGTGGCCAGCCATAAGAACCTTAAAGAAAAGGGCAGAGGGAGATTCTCCCTCTTCCCCCGACACATGTATCAAATAATACCCATACAAAATTTATAAAAATTTGGGCGCAAAATGGGATTTTAAAATAATGTCTTTCTTTATGCAAAATATTCTCAATACAACATTAAACAATAAGTTTAGTATTATTGTTTACTTAACAAGTAAAGAATTTAGCTCTTATCTCCCTGTCTACAAAGCCAGCAAATACTGGATTATGTTCTACTGTTCCAATGACTATAATAATAGCAGAGGCCAAGGAAACATCTTTTGTATGCGAGTTGTCATGGAATCACATTTGTCGTCGTAAAGAAATAAATAATTTATATTCTGGACTATCCACCAGAAGAAAAAATACAGAGACAATATACACATACATAAAATCAAGAACATTTTTCTATACCAGCACTAATCACGAAGAAAATACCATCAAAACATTCATGACAGCCATAACAACCATTAGTGATTTTATTGAAGACGCATCCACAGGATTCTGACCAGTGAAATGGTGATTACAACATCCACCTTGAGACAGCCACATCGATGTCACTACAGGGTCCCCAGGTCCCCTCCTGAGGCTCCACAGTAGTGTGCTTTCATCCCACCCGACACTTCCTGGCAAATGGAGCCAGGCCTCAGACTGTCCTCAGCCACCACTCTCAGGCAACTGATGACAGACAAGTGGCCTCCACTTCCATTATCCCAGCAGCTCTCTAATGCATTTGAACCACAAAATGGGCCCTCGCTTCTTTCCTATCCCAGCTCCATCTTCATAAACCATAACAGACGGACAGGAGTCCCCAAGGGTACAAAATATTTCTTTCCAGATAATTTCAAAGGAAAGGGGGATAAAAAGATGCATATGTGCTAATGGAGCTTCTATGGTTGAAACAATTTATCTACAAATGTGCTTTGACTAGCCACACACTGATCATTTCGCTATGCTGCAGTAATAGAAATTTATGATTCTGTGTGAAGGCAGTGAGAAGTGGTGTGTCTCTCTGAAGTTGGAATCAGGGCTCTTTCCACTATACTAAGCTGGCGCTTTGGCCCATAATTATAATAAACTGTACTTTTTAGAACTACCTCAGATTCAGTGGAATTTACAACTTTCTGAAATACTGTCTCTCACAGACTCTGCTGGTCTCTAAGACTTGAATGGGGGGGAATATCAAAATTAAAGTGACGATTCAACTAAGGAAGTTGACTAGTGGGAGAAAAATAGGACATTTTTATGATCCCCAAACTAAAAAAGAAGCTTATCAGGGAGAAGATGAGGAGTGGCAACAGCACAGAATCATGCCTCAGGCCTCACCTGTGCTCGGCATTGTACTAGTGACCTCAGCACACACTCAGGTGGGCTCCAGAGGGGTCAAGGCACTTGAAATTTCATTTGAAATTTACCCAGGGCCAGTTTTTAAGAGTATCTGGACCTCTGTAAGACAGAATTTTCTAAGGAAGCAAGAGGGTTAGGTTTAACTCCTGCGAGGTCCAGCCAACAGTAGAACTACTTCCTGTTCAGAGTAGCCCTGGGAGCAGAAATCAATTGTTTTTTTTGTCTTCCTTTTGAGCTCCGCTGATTACTGCTGGTTTGGGGTAAAAAGGATATGCAGGAGCATATGTTCTCCAGTACGCCTTACCCTCATCTTTAAGCCAAGAAAAACATCTCTAACAATGCTGAGGTAGCTTTTAAGTGCTTCTAAGACAGCTGTAACAGTTTTGGGCAAGGGACAGAAAGCCTCAGAGAAACCATAAAACAAAAACCATACGGCACCATAATATGGTTTTGTTCTGGGAATTTTGTCCTTAGACAAAACCACACAGCCATGAATACATAAACACCCACTTTCTGAGCCATTGAACAAAGACTGAGTTCTGCTGTAGAGCAGTAAGCCTCAGCCTGGGGGGAAAGGGGGAAAAGCAGCCAAGCCAACCACAGCAAGTGCTGCACCTCGGAGCGACAGTGCACATCCTGGAGAGGATCCTCAGTGGAAAACAGATCTCGTTTGTAACGGCTTCATCTGAAAAGCTATGCCGCAAATGCTCTGCAGACAACATCAGGCCATACTGCCTAAATGGTTAGAACAGCCAGTGGTATCTACACTTTGGGCAGTAAGGTCTCTAAAGACTTCAAGAGAAGGACTAGGATCAAGGCTCTGAGACAAAGAGTCTCTGTAGACATTTGACCTGGGGCTGCCATCTCTTATGATTATTTCCTGTGTGGCTGTGAAAGTTAATGGGATAAAGCCTTCGCTATCAGCACAGAGAAGGATCCAGTGGGAGTCTGCAAAGTAAAAAAACACATAGGCGATTGAGGATATCTTATCTTATTCTATAAAGAAAAATATGATAAATATGATTTTTTTGAGGGTAAGAATGCAGTACTTGATAATACTGAACCTGATCATCACAAGACTTTACAGAGAATGGGGAGATGGAAGGACTGAATATTACTTAGGGTCAGGTTATATGGCAGGAAGGGGACGCTGATGACTTAGGCACAGCTAAGGGACATACATTTTCACCCAGGCTAAGAATTTATCACTCACGGCTATACATATGGGCTTGTGTCTGCATGTGTGCACACATGTATGCAGGGTTGTGTGTGGAGTGTCCCTATCTTATCTACATGCTGTTAAGCAGTTTCTCCAGAAACTATGTGATGTTAGGACAGCTACTCTATGGAGGAACCTTCTTTATTCTTTAGAACCATACCAACCTCTAGACACCCAAGGAGGCTGAGCTGACCAGAGCTAGACTGGAATGGTCCAGATAATCCTGAATGGTTTGTTCCAGGGTAACCTAGGGCCACTAGTGTAGCACATGCTTACACCTTCTCTGGTTCTTGCTTTTTTTGTGTGAGGAAGATCAGTCCTGAGCTAACACCCGATGCCAATCCTCCTCTTTTTGCTGAGGAAGACTGGCCCTGGGCTAACATCTGTGCCCATCTTCCTCCACTTTATAGGGGACGCCGCCACAGCATGGCCTGACAAGCGGTGCCTTGGTGCGCGCCCGGGATCCGAACCCAGGCCGCCAGCAGCGGGGCGCACACACTTAACCACTACGCCACGGGGCTGGCCCTGTCTGGTTCTTTCAAGTCTACTGTGTCTCACCTTTTGATTTCACTACTGAAAATCTACACTTTCCAAAAACAACATGTAAATTATACAGAGAGGTTTTTATTAGTGTTACTTATGATGGTGAAAAATTGGAAACCACCTAAGTGTCAAAGGAAATACAGCAAAGTAAAATATGGTACACCCAGAATGGAATATTAACCTCACCCAGTAAAAACGACAATTATGAAATACCATAAATGCATGTGTCAAAACGAAAAATGCTGATACTACAATGTTAAGGGGGCAAAAATGAAACAAAATCTAATGTTCAATGTAGTGGCTACCGTGGAAAGGAGGCGGCATAAGGAAACAACCACGCTCCGCATCTGATAGAACATGGGCATGACTCAGTCCCATGTCATCATGTCTGCTGCATATTAAAATGACAACTCCTTCAAGAAATACTCTGCAATGCTGCTATGATCTTTATGTTTATGCAACAGGTATATATGAGGTTTTTATGTCATTTCCTTGCAGTTGTTAATATATTGCTTCGTAATTCTTTTTTTAGTTTGTTCGTGTGTATATTTAGGTGTTAATATATTGCTTCGTAATTCTTTTTTTAGTTTGTTCGTGTGTATATTTAGGTTTTTCAGTGAGGCTATAAGTTCCTTAAGGGCAGAACTGATATTCTCCATGTGTTTTGGCACCTATAAAAGGCCTGGGCATACAGTAGGCAATTAATAATACTTGTTAACTATCTAATGAATCACTAAATTGTTGGTAGACCTCACTTTCATTACCAATGAAAGTTACACAATAGATGGTAGAGGGAGGGGGTACCGGGTAGGGTCAATTTCTGAATTTTACCTACCATGCAGCATTTCAATAAGAGAGAGGCCAAAAGTCTGCTGAACCGTGCTGAGCCTTAGTTTGCCGTTGCAGAGGAGCACAGCTCTTTTTTCGACAACAGGACCTACATAATAAAATTTCTTCAAATACAAAAGTAAAAGTTGTTAAACTGATTGAAGAAGCAATGGAGTTAACATTTCTTAAGAATAGAATGTGTAAATAGTTTTTTAAAATCCTTATCTATTACCACTATCACCTAGACTTTAGTTTTAAATAAGGAGCTTCTTGCTGCATTTTTTAACACAACTAAAGGATGAGAACAAAACAGCCCCCTAATTTACTTTTCCTTTTGCTCTGCTCTTTCCCCAGGGTCGTGTCTTTCTCACTAGGAAATGGCTTTCCGAGGAAACGACTAATAACACTATAGGACGATGGATGGCAGCCTGAGAGACACAATCCGATGGTGAGGAACAATTGCTTGACTGTTTTAGATACAACTGTGAAACGTCACACTTTCTTTACTGGGGGAAAAAATGCCAAGAAAGACTGCCCTAAGTGGTGGAGTAGCAGAGGAACTGCATAAGGAAAATAAACAAACTGTGGTCAAAATTCACTTAGCTTAGAAAAAGTACAAATGAAAATGATTTTTAAATTTTAAAAAGTCACATTAAGGGGCCAGCCCCGTGGTGTAGTAAAGTTTGGCGAGTTCTGCTTCAGTAGCCCCAGTTCGTGAGTTTGGACTCCAGGCACAGACCTACACCATTTGTCAGCCACACTGGGGCAGTGACCCACGTATAAAGTAGAGGAAGACTGGCACAGATGTTAGCTCAGGGCTAATCTTCCTCAGCAAAAAAAAAAAAAAAAGTCATATTAAAAATTAACTCATCTTTAAAAATGGTTTCAAATATCCTGAAGGAAATATAAAACAATTATAGCTCTAATTTAAGACACATGAAGAGTCCAAAGGGGGCTGGCCCGCTGGCGCAGCAGTTAAGTGCGTGCCCTCTCCTTCAGCGGCCCGGGGTTCGCAGGTTCGGATCCCGGCCGTGCACTGATGCACTGCTTGTCAAGCCATGCTGTGTCAGGGTCCCATATAAAGTAGAGGAAGATGGGCATGGATGTTAGCCCAGGGCTAGTCTTCCTTAGCAAAAAAAAAAGAGGAGGATTGGCATCAGATGTTAGCTTAGGGCTGATCTTCCTCACACACACACAAAAAAGAGTCCAAAGGTACAATCATAGAGCGAAGAATAAAAAAGAACTACTAATTATATACTGTTCGAAACAATATCTTCATACAAGAATTTAAAAAATAGTTTTATAACTTATAAGTAAGTTAGGTGTCCAACTCATTTTATCGTTAAAATTATCACTGCTCATTTTCTGACTCCTGACAAACAATTTTAATGATGAAAGATAAATAGTACTCCATTTGTGGCAGGATGAACAACTCAAAGATATGTCTACTAATAACATTTTAAAAGTTGTGACGTGAATAAACTGTAAGGGCCATAAGCAACTATAGTCGTGTACTGCATAATGACGTTTCAGTCAACCACGGACAGCCTATACGACGGTGGTCTCATAAGATTAGTACCATATAGCCTAGGTGTGTAACAGGCTATACCATCTAGGTTTGTGTAAGTACCACAGGGATGGAAGAAAATTTCCTCTACACTTCTAGGTTCTTCTGACTGGTTTAAGAATTAAATTGACATGAGACACATTAATAGGAGAAAAACAAAAGTTTAATAACGTGTATACATGGGAGAAACCAGGAAAACAGAGTAACTTACCAAAATGGCCGAAGCCCTCACCTTAAATTCCATCCTCAGCTAAAGACAAAAGATGTTGTGGGTGGGGAGAGTCAGGGACATCAAAGAGAAGGCAGGCAATTCACAGGTGGGTGAAAAGGAGCAAACATTTGGAAAACAAGTGTTTGGCTGCACAGAAACAGAAGAACACAGAGGGAGCCCAACAAACAGGCTTTCTAGGTTCCTCCCTTGTCCACCACCTAGTTCGTGTTACACTAAGGTTAAGCTTTCTTCCCGAGACTGGTTTTTTTAATCTGAATTCTTTTAGGTAGCTAAGGGGAGGTAACAAGAAAAACTTTCTGAGTCCTTTGTTTCTTAAAAATAATCAGCCTAAAATAATCCTCATGTTACAGAGACACATTTTGGGCAGGCAAATTTTGTTCCCCTTCAGCACACTCTATGATGTTTGCATAATGATGCATTCCTCATAACGTATCCTTGTTGTTAAGTGACTTGTTAAGCGACGCATGACTGGAATCATTTAGCTCTTATAAAATGGGGCTTCTGAAATAATTCTGAAATTATTTCCCATATAATTTCTTTCTTTTGAATATTTTGCTTTTTTTCCTTTAGTTTTCTCATTACAAAAGGTATTGTGGGAGATAAGATTTGGCCACCCTGAAATATATCTCTTTACCTTGACTGTTTTCTCTGACGGACATTTGACCTCCCCCACTAACTGCCTAAAGAATTTGACATAGGGGCTGTCCCAGTGGTGCAAGTGGTTAAGTGCACGCGCTCCGCTGTGGCAGCCCAGGGTTCGCCGGTTCAGATCCCAGGTGCACACCAACGCACCACTTGGCAAACCATGCTGTGGCAGCATTCCATATAAAGTGGAGGAAGATGGGCAAGGATGTTAGCCCAGGGCCAGTCTTCCTCAGCAAAAAAAGAGGAGGATTGGCAGATGTTAGCACAGGGCTGATCTTCCTCACAAAAAGAAAAAAAAAAAAAAAAGAATTTGACATAGAAGATCTGTTCCAGGAAGGAGTTACTATCATTTTTAATAATTTATTTATGTTTTCCCCCAAAGCCCCAGTAGATAGTTGTATGTCATAGCTGCACATCCTTCTAGTTGCTGTATGTGGGACGCGGCCTCAGCATGGCAGGAGAAGCGGTGTGTTGGTGCACACCCGGGATCCGAACCCAGGCCGCCAGCAGTGGAGCACGCGCACCCAACTGCTCAGCCACAGGCCGGCCCAAGGAGTTACTATCTGATGGCTGTAATATAATGTAAAATAGATGTTACAATAGGAAAGGCACCAATAAGCCCATCTTATCAAAAATTCTGTCTCTCTGGCCACATTCTCTAAATGGCCCTGCATTTAGGGCAACTCCTGCAAGGAGTTGCCAGACAAACATTTACATTTATAAGGGAAATCTCCATTTGTAAAGGTATCTCCCTCTCTGTATTGGGAAGAGGGGGGATGACCTCATTTCTAGAAACTTACCAACGAGGAAGGTGAGGCCTTAAATCTGCATAATAACCTTACTCTTGTTTACTGTGTTTTAGTGGTAATCTCCTGTAACTGACTCCCCCCACCCCTAACATCCTCCTTTGTCTTTAGCTGAAGACGGTATTTAAGACAAGAATTTCTGCTATTGTATTGAGAAACTCAGTCTCCCTGGTTTCTCCCATGTATACATGTTATTAAACTTGGTATTATTTTCTCCTGCTAACTTGTCTTGTTAATTATTTGACCAGCCATAAGAACCTTAAGGGAAAGGGCAGAGGGAGATTCTCCCTCTTTCCCCACAGTATATATGTTCAATATAAAAAAGTAAAACAGAAATTTATAATGCAGAAAGTAAGTCCCCAAAATCCTACCCACCACAGGTAATTACTTATAACAGCTTGGTTGGATTAGCTCATTATAAACTGAGAAACAGAGGAATTGAAAACGCAAAAAAACAATTTCTTTTTACTTAAAAAAATACAGAATCTCACATTTATAAATGTTTAAAAATAAAAATATATTATTGTTTGATAAAATAAGCTATTTTAAGAAAAACAAAATCAAACAATTAGATATTGTATCTTTTAGACTGACAAAAGTTTTAGTAAATGCACAGAAGAAATGGAAGTATTTACAACAAACTATATCTGTAGTTTTCTCTAAGGGTTGGATTATGGAGAGTTTTTACTTTCAACATTGAATATTCGTATGTTGGTTAAATATTTTTCTTCAATGAGCATATATTACTTTTGTAATTAGGAAAAAAAAGTACTGTACAGATGAAAAAGAGCTCTGTGTGGTGATATGGAGAGTTCTCAAGGATATATTATTAAATGGAAAAAGAAAGATTCACAACACTGTATATAGTACCTTTTGTGTAACAAAAGGGAAAATAAAAATATATAGTAAGATCTGCTAGTATGTGCATAAAGAAATAAAAGTAAAAATGGTTACCTATAGAAAGTGAGGGAGAACAGGCTGAGCAGGGATGGGGTGAGAGTAAGACTTTTCAGTATATACCTTTCTATTAAAACACTGTTTTGCTTTTTAAAACAAGTAAATGAATTACCTACTTAAAAAGAGAAATAAAAAGGGAAAAAAGAAAAAAATTATTTAAAAAGTCATGGAAGGAAAAACATCCAAACATTTCACATTTATAAATACTATATAGGGGCCGGCCCCGTGGCTTAGCGGTTAGGTGCGCGCCCTCCGCTGCTGGCGGCCCGGGTTCGCGTCCCGGGCGCGCAACTACGCACCGCTTCTCCAGCCATGCTGAGGCCGCGTCCCACATACAGCAACTAGAAGGATGTGCAACTATGACATACAACTATCTACTGGGGCTTTGGGGAAAAAGAAAGAAATAAATAAAATTATAAATACTATAATTTTTAAAAATCAAACATCTATTTACTGAAAACGATTTATAGAAAACTTCATGTAATTAAATAAAACTATTTAAATATCTGTTTTGGCTGAAGACAATGTGGCAAAAATCCTGTTAAAAAATATTGTTTCAGTTAGCATTGGTACATGATATAACTAAGATCCCTAATGTGGTTGTGAAATAAATTTGAAAAAATTTTTTTTTAAATCAATGATTTAGGGGCCGGCCCCACGGCGTAGCAGTTAACTGCACACGCTCCGCTGCTGGTGGCCCGGGTTCGGATCCCGGGCGTGCACTGACACACTGCTTGTCAGGTCATGCTGTGGTGGCGTCCCATATAAAGTGGAGGAAGATCGGCACGGATGTTAGCTCAGGGCCAGTCTTCCCTCAGCAGAAAGAGGAGGATTGGCATGGGTGTTAGCTCAGGGCTGATCTTCTTCTCGTGCGCACACGCGCGTGCGCACACACACACTAAATAAATATTTATTAATAAATAAATAAATAAATAAATGATTTAACTGATTTTGGAGACAATTTGGGGAATCTGAATAAGGACTAGGTATTAGATGATATTAAGTAATTACTGTCACATATTATCAAGTAGTATCAAGTAATAGTATTGTGGTAATTAAAGAAAATGTGCTTACATTTTAGAACGGCATCAAAATATTTATGAATGAAATACCATGACATCTCTACTTGAAATATTTTAGTAAACAAAAAAAAGTGAAGCAATTATGGCAAAATGTTAACAATCATTAAATCCAGGTGATAGTTATAAATAGGGATTCATTATGTAGTCTTTCTATATGTTTACGATTTTTCACAATAAAAAATGTATTCTATTATGTGTTTGAAATTTTTTATAATAAAAAAATTAATTTAGTTTTAAACTATTCTTTGGTTCTTTTAAAAACTTATATCCTTGAATTGGTCAAAGAGTAGTAGTTGTAAGAAAAAACTAATTAAAATACCTCTTCTGGACTATTCTAAATTAAATAGTAATTTACATATTATTTATCACTGATTTCAATACCAATTTTCTGCAAATATCTTTTAAAACGAACATATATAAGTCTGCAGTAATCAAATCAGTGTGGTATTGGTAAAGTGTTAGATAAAGAGATCAGAATTACAGTAGTTGCAGCATGGAGAATCAAGAATTAGATCCCACTATACATAAATTTATATATGACAAATGTGGCAGATCAAATTCAGTGGGATAAAGGTGGATTTTTAATAATGTTGCTAGCACAACTGGTTATTGGCCAGAAAATAAAAGTGGACTGTACCCAAAAATTTAATTAAAAATTAAAAATTGAAAGGTTAAAACTAATACAGTAAAATAATGCAAGAAAATCTAGACTATTACATGTATATTAACTTCTTACATATATAATATATAAATTATATATATAAAATAATATATAAGTTTCTTTAATATACAAAAACCTTGGGTGGGCCCCGTGGCTTAGCGGTTAAGTGCGCACGCTCCGCTACTGGCGGCCCGGGTTCGGATCCCGGGCGCGCACCGACGCACCGCTTCTCCGGCCATGCTGGGGCCGCATCCCACATACAGCAACTAGAAGGATGTGCAGCTATGACATACAACTATCCACTGGGGCTTTGGGGGAAAAATAAATAAAATTATAAGAAATATATATATATATATATATATACACAAAAACCTCTTATAAACTGATAAACTCAATAGGAAAAAATAAGCAATAGGCAATTCACATTCAATTGGCAAAAAACATGAAGACATATTCAAATTCACTAATAGTAAAAGAAATATAAATTAATAAAACTTAAATACCACTTCACACCTGGCTTGGTGAGGATGTGAGGAAAAGGACCGTAGTAGGCATGTAATGATGCATTGTTTTGTTTTTTTTTTTTTGGTGAGGAAGATTGGCCCTGAGCTAATATCTGCCAATCCTCCTCTTTTTGCTGAGGAAGACTGGCCCTGGGCTAACATCCGTGCCCATCTTCCTCCACTTTATATGGGACGCCTGCCACAGCATGGCCTGACAAGTGGTGCGTCGGTGTGTGCCCAGGATCTGAACCGGCAAACCCTGGGCCGCTGCAGTGGAGCACGCACATTTAACTGCTTGCGTCACTGGGCCAGCCCCGATGATGCATTGTTAAGTAAAAAAATCTTTGAAAGGCAATCTGGCAACTCTATTAAAAGTAGAAACGTACACATATATTCTTCAAATTTGCACTTCCACTTCTGGGAACCAACCCAACAGAAATCAAAGTACGAGTATAAACAGATACATACAAGAATACTACTGCAGCACTATTTGGAGTGGCTAAGAACTGAAAACAAAGTGAACGTCCATAACAAGGGAACAGATGAAAAAACAGCATGCTCTCAGCATGAAGTAAAGAGTGCACCATATGACCCCATTTTTGTAAAACAAGGACAAACCACCACCTCCACCATCAACCCGTCCTCTCGTCCTCCCCACTCACCCTCCCCCCACACCTATATACCTATGTGTACAAAGATCTGTGTACTATGTAAGTACAAAGTAAAATATGGAAGGATCCACATTAAGCTGTTAATTATAGTGAGTTATGGGGAGGAGGGGCAGAACCAACCAAGTTCAACGAGGAAAAATGTGTTCATGATAAAAACAGATATGATATAATCCCATTTATGTAATATTATATGTTTGTATATGCATGCATAAATAGATGCATTAAAAATTTGTAATGGGGGCCGGCCTGGTAGCATAGCGGTGAAGTGTGCGCGTTCCACTGCGGCAGCCTGGGGTGCGGATCCCGGGCGTGCACCAATGCACTGCTTGTCAGGCCATGCTCTGGCGGTGTCCCACATAAAGTGGAAGAAGATGGGCACGGATGTTAGCCCAGGGCCAATTTTCCTCAGCAAAAAGAGAACTGGCGACAGATGTTAGCTCAGGGGTAATCTTCCTCACAAACACACAAAGAATTTGTAATGAATATAACCTTTCTTATAAATGGAATAGTGTCTGCATTGCATAAGGAAAAAGTTTTCACAATGAATAGCACAATAAAAAAATTGTTTTTCCTAAATATAAATTGCCAGAATGAGTGCAATCATTCATGTTTTCGCACCATGCACACGATAAAATCAGCGTATACTGGTGTGTGCGCCCATTTGGTTGGTAGGCAACCAACCTGGAAAGGTATAACAACTTGCCTATAACATGCCCAGTTCAGTGAAGTTTAATTAGAACACCATCTTCCTCGTTAACAAATTTTTCTTGCAGTACCCCGACTCAAGGCAGGAGCTTTTATGTATAGTGGTAGCTCCTCAAAGATGTTACCTGGTAAACGATGTGAACATAAGGCAGATCCTGAGACAGTGGATACACTGGAGAGGATTTCTTTCCATTATGTAGAAAGTCTGTGAGTTCAGAAAGACATCGCTGCACCTCAGTCAGGTTCCTAGATAAAATTTCCAGTTCCTTCAAGAGCTGATAAATTTCCTTTTCCTCTTGTAAGTTCTTTCCTGGAGGCAAATTAGGAGGTTCTGGGGTGCTGGTGTGGTCTGGTGTGCTGCTGGGTCTGGGCGGTGTTACTGACCAGTTAATAGGCTCAGCCCCTAGAGTTTCTAGGGCTATGGAGCCATCACAGATCCTGGATGGGGGACTTTTGATTTCTTTAATAAGGGTTGTTCCAGGCCTTCCACTTTGACTACTGCCATTAGCTGTTAACAAGAGCCCTCTGTTTTGGTGACCAAAATCTGGGGAAAGACTTTCAATGAGCTTTTTTGTACCTGCTTTATTTAACAGAGCACTGAAAGCAGAGCAGCCACTCTGGTCGTCACTCAATGCTGTTGGGAACTCTTCCTCCACCACTACTTCTCTAACAAGCAAACGAATGATGTACTCAGCAGACGCTGAAGAAGGGAGAAACGCCGAATCAGTGGATTTCTGTTTTCCTACCAAAATTAATAATAATTTATCTGTCAGGAAACATATGCCTTTTGGTCTTTCACTACTCTCTAACTGAATTTGCTGGATGTTCGGCATAAATGATGGAATGACAGAATAGATAAAAATTATATTACAAGTATTGGAAGCCACTGCCACTACCTGTGCCTTAAGATTAAATGCTATTAGATCAGGAACCAGAATGCCTGGAATACTGACTTTTCTGGTCTGGGTAACATCTTTCCCAAAGCTCACCAGGACCAAATGTGAAGAATCCAGGCCAGTTCCTGTCAAGTAGTCCTTTTTTCTTAGACAAATAAGAGAACTACCCTCAGACTTAGATCTATTGAAACGTATATGAGTTAGATCCAGAGGATCTGAAGAGGAAGAAAATGCAGAAACTGATGTTTCAGAATTTGTTTCAGAAGTGAATGCCTCCTTATCCACAGAGGGCGCTTCATTATTAAGTGGTAAAGTATACAGACAAGTGTCTTCACCACTAGGCAGCACATCGTAAAAGGTTTCAGAGGCATTTAAGCCACAAATCTTGTCTAATGGAAGTTCAGTGGCTATAGCAACCTGTGAGTCCACAGTGGCTCCAATGGAGCGCACATAGCTGTCCACATCACACACTGGGTGGAAGGAGCACCTGTGAAGAGTCTTCTGAGCACTGTCCCAAATATAAGAAAGCAGGCTGCTGCCTACTGCCACCACCAGCCTCTGGCCATCCTGGGTCCAACACGCACAGTGAATGAGGCCTTGGGTGCTGAGGTCCGCTTTTACCTGGGAACTGTCACAGTGAACATTATGGAAGATGGAGATGTCCTGTGCAGTCAGCACGGTCAGCACAGCACTTGTTGGGTGCCACACACAGCCCTGGGGAAGGACAGGGTGTGATTCTCTAACCTCACAGGTCTGAGACATCAGCCATTTGCTTGTCTCCGTAGTGCTGGGACACAGCTGCCACACAATGACATGCTTCTTGTGCTGGACAGCGAGCAGAGCAGGCGTGTCAGCTGTACCAGGTGGGGCCCAGGACACGCCATACACATGTTCAAACTGTCCAATGACCTTTGAGTCCCCAAACTTGGCCTCTCCACTGTGAAGCTGTAAATCAGTCAAGACTACCTGATTCCCATCAGTCCAGGCAAGGCCGTGAACCGGGTGTACTGCTTGATGCAATGCATTCAGCCCGGTCCTGAGAAGCTGTCCTTTTCCCAACTCCATCCTTTCTGATTAAGGTTTTCTGAAATAATTAAGAAGGAAAGTTATACCATGGGAATATAATTAGACAAACCCAGACTATAGGACATTTTATAAGACAATTGGCTTAGACCTTTCACAGGTCAATACTGTGAAGGGCTAAAAGGACAGGAGGCATGTGTCAGATTAAAAGAGACTACTGAGCCATAACAAGCAAATGCCATGTATAAACTCTGATTGGATCCTGAATTGAGGAAATAAAATTGTCTATAAAAAAATAAGTATTCTTAGAACTGGGAAATCTGAATCTGAAATGGAGAGTAAAAGATATGAGGCTATTAATTTTCTTAAATGGGAACATGTATTGTGGTTATATAGGAGAATGTCTTTATTGTTCAAATACACATGTTGAAGTATTTGGGGTTAAGTGTCATGATACCTCCAACTTGCTTTCAAATGGTTTAGCAAAAAAAAAAAAACCCACAAAATTTTATATAGATAGGCAGAGAGGTAAAACAAATGTAACAAAATGTTAATAATTGTTGAATCTAGATTGAGGCTGTGTCACTATTCACGGTACTTTCAACTTTTAAGGTAGGAAATTTTCAAATGAAAAAGTTGAGAAAAATCTCCTTTGCTATCTAGTTTCTCTTCTCCTTTCACTACCAAATCAATGAATAACTGATATTACATCCCTGACTGTATTAGCACTGATTTCCTCAACTCCCTTCAAAATGGCTTTTATCTCTCTACTGAAATGACACTCAAAAGTCACTATTGCTATTCTACCTCATCATATTCAAATAGCACTTAATAATTTTCAGAACATTTTCATATTCCCTATTGCATTTGCTCTTTGCAACAATCCTTCACAATAACGTAAAGTAGGTTAGGCAAGTATTATCTTCAATTTTTTCATTCTTAAGTTTTTTTCCAGACATTTAAATTACTAAAAAAGTACACGCTTACTGCGGTGAAATTCAAACAACCAGAAGTGTCTAAAGTACAACTAAATGTTTCCTCCTACCCCCCCGCCCAATCTCAAATCCTTGATAAAGTCACTGTTAACAATTTGGTGTGTAGGGGCCGCGCTGGTGGCACAAGCAGTTAGGTGCACGCACTCTGCTGCAGCGGCCCGGGGTTCACTGGTTTGGATCCCAGGCGCGACCGACGCACTGCTTGTTGGGCCATGCAGTGGCGGCATCCCATATAAAGTAGAGGAAGATGGGCATGGATGTTAGCCCAGGGCCAGTCTTCCTCAGCAAAAAAAGAGGAGGATTGGCAGATGATAGCTCAGGGCGGATCTTCCTCACACACACACACAAAAAAACAATTTGGTGTGTAGACTTTGAAACTATTAAAGAAACCTATAAAAAAAAACCTACAAAAAAACACAGAGAATTTTATATGTGCTAAGTTTTTTCTTTTAAACAAAAAATGGGGTATAAGTCAGAGTTCCTGGGTCCTAATAGCAGAAACCACTCTGGCTAACTTAAGCAAAAAAGAAGGCTCAAGAACCAGGCTCAGAAAACAAGCAGGAACCAAGTGAGGCTAGGCAGAATAAACCACTGCTGCCACCCTCTCCGGACACATCAGCGGCTCAGAATCTAACTTCACTTCACTGCCTCTTCAATGGATGGCAATTGCCTAAGATTCAGAATGATGGGGGAAGGTGGGGAGAAGCCATCCACTGGCTAAGCTGAGCTCACATACTCTTGCTCTAGCAGCCAGGAGGATGGGGAGAGGGAGGGTTTCCTCACAAAAGATTCCATAACAGTGGCCGGGGCTCTGCCTCCCACCAAGACTCACACAAAGGGAGATTCCTCCCAAATTAGGAAGGGGTTTTCAAAAAATGACCAACAATTCCAACAGGGATTATATGTTACATATTACTCACTAATTTATTTTAAATCATGGGCACCTTTCCAAGTCAGTAATATAGATCTGTCTCAGTCTTTTAAACAGCTGCATCAGTAGCTGCAAAGTATTCCACAGAGTGTATGTACCATAATGTATTCAGATTCCCCCATAGGTGGGAATTCTGCCTGTTTCTGATTTTTATCTAAATGTGGATAGAGCCAAGAAGTTTGGTACTCAGTTCTCATCACTTTTCTCTTTTTCTTCCTTCTAACATCACCCACTTTCATGTTTTCAATTATCATCTCCTATGTTTATTACTCTCAGATCTGCATTTCTTCTCCTGGCTTCTTTGCTGAGCTACAATGCTATTCAAATATACGTTAGGCTTTACGTTATGGCTAATATTAGCCCTGCCCACATTCATTTCAAACTTGACATGTATAAAAGAAAAAAAAAGTTTTTTGCTCTCAACGTCAGCTCCTCAATTTATGTCAATGCTAACACCATTCTTATTCACTCAGGCTAGAAACTAAGGACTCAGTTTCACCTCTCTCCCTCCTGCCTTCTCAGTCACCAAGTCTTATTAATTCTTAGAACTGTTTCTGAATCCAGTCCTTCTTGTCACTCCCACTAGGACTATCCTGAATCAGATCACTATTACCCTAAACCTAGATGACTGCAATAGTCTCCTCCTAATTGGTCTCCCTACCTCTAATCTGTCCAGCTTTCTCCAGCCCATCTTGTACAAAACCAACCTTAAAATGCCCAAGTATATCATTTATCAGCTTAAAAATTGTCAGATGCTACCTACTGCCTATAGCTGCCTCGTTCAATACAGTAGCTGGTAGCCATATGCGCTATGTTAATTTAATTAAAATTTAAAAAATCCAGTTCCTCAGTGGTCAATAGTTACATGTGGCTAGTGGCTATTATACTGCACAGAGCAGAAGAGATCATTTCCATCATCGAAGAAAGTTCTGCTGGACAGTTCTACTGGCCTATAGGATAAAGTCTGAATTCCTCAGTTTGGCATTCAAACTCCTTCCCAATCTGGACCTACCTATCTCTCCAGACTCATTTCTATTTATTAATCTTCATTGTTACAATGCCTGGCCCATTCAAAACACTTAATAACTGACAGATAAATTGAAGGCCCAGTTTAAATACCATCTCCTCTGAGAGGCATTCCTTAATCATCCAGCCAAAAGTGATACTTTCCTCCTATGAACTCCCACAGCCCTGACAGTCTAAACCATCATGTGACATCTTTGGTTTATTACCTGCACTCACCAGTTCCTTTTTCATGTACTATATCTCATTTCCACAAACTATCATACAAAATCCTTGAGAGCAGAAACTAGACTTAACTTCTCTGCCTGTCAGTTCCTAGCACACTTTACAAGTGCCAGCAAGTATTTTCAGATGGATTGCTCTGCATCCACTACATCATATAAGGAGTTTGCAGTTGGGTCACAGTATTGCCAGGGGTTGTGCTGATTACATTTTCGTTACTTTAGGCTCTTATAATACTGAGTCAGTAAAGCCCCTTTGGACTATATTTGGACATACTTTCTAAGGCTGTTAAATAATCCAGCCTCTTAAGAAACAACTGAAACAATTGGGAATATTATACTAAGAGATATTTCCCTTCCCAACTGATCCATATAGTCCAAATGCAGCTGTATACTAGAATTTCTCATTTCCTATATGATTTTTTTTTTTTTTTTAAAGGTTAAGCAGGGGCCGGCCCCGTGGCTTAGTGGTTAAGTGCGCGTGCTCCGCTACTGGCGGCCGGGTTTCGGATCCCGGGCGCACACCGACGCACCGCTTCTCCGGCCATGCTGAGGCCACGTCCCACATACAGCAACTAGAAGGATGTGCAACTATGACCTACAACTATCTACTGGGGCTTTGGGGAAAAAAAAGGAGGAGGAATGGCAATAGATGTTAGCTCAGAGCCGGTCTTCCTCAGCAAAAAGAGGAGGATTAGCATGGATGTTAGCTCAGGGCTGATCTTCCTCACACACACACACACACACATAAGACTTAAAAAGGTTAAGCAACCATACATATCAGCACAAGTTTCCAGGTCTTAAAGAACTCACACTATCATTTAAATCATGAGGACAAATAATGTTGATAAATCATATATCTATATGATATAATTTTAACATTTCATAAAACTAATGGAGGATTTAGCAATAATCAAAAGTTTTCTTCCTAGGGTAGTTCAAGGAAAAAAACAACATCTTTATTTCTGGTGATTATTATAATGTAGATTCTATGTCAGTGCCACAGTATCAAAACCTTTCCTTGAATCATCTTATGTACAGAACTTGGTTTACGGTTGCCTTAGTGAGCTTCACGCTGCGATGCACCAAAAGTTGGCTCTGCTTCAATATTCAGCCAAAATCTACTATTTAGCTTCAATTTCAGCCTTTGGAAAACTCAATAGCCCAATGCCTAACGCTCTGTCATTTCTAGCATCCCTGACCGTGCGTGTCCACACATACTTAAGATACATAAGGTCAGTAATGAGAATAAGGCAGTAACGGGAACAAGTTGGATATTCTAACTTATCCAACTTACCATCTGGATAAGTTAGAGTGTCTGAATATTCACTTTTAAAGATTTTATTTATTTATTTTTCCCCCCCAAAGCCCCAGTAGATTGTTGTATGTCATGGCTGCACATCCTTCTAGTTGCTGTATGTGGGATGCGGCCTCAGTATGGCGGGAGAAGCGGTGCGTCGGTGCGCGCCGGGGATGCGAACCCCGGGCCGCCAGCAGCAGAGCACGCGCACTTAACCGCTAAGCCACAGGGCCGGCCCTGAATATTCACTTTTAATACAGACCAACATGATACGCATCTTTTATTTAACGAGGAAAAAATTGCCTCAGGTACATTCTATTTCAAAATTCTATCAGTGAGTTGATAAGTAAATGTATAATAATGGCTGTAAGAATAAAATGTTGCAATTATAAATGACAGTGAAAGATTAATTTTAGCATGAAAACAATTAAGAACTTTCACACAGATGACTTATTGAGAAACAGACTAGCTGATATTAACAAAGAGTATATTGGCTAGAGAATTTAAAGAACACCACTATATTCTTTTTGACCAAGAGATGTTTATGAAATTTAAATAGGGCAGGCCTAGTGGTTAAGTTCGCGTGCTCCACTTCGGCGGCCCAGAGTTCCCAGGTTTGAAACCCAGGCGCAGACCGACACACCACTCATCAAGCCATGCTGTGGCAGTATCCCACACACACAAAAAAAGAGGAAGATGGGCACAGATGTTAGCTCAGAGCCAGTCTTCCTCAGCAAAAAGAGGAAGATTGGCAACAGATGTTAGTTCAGGGCTAATCTTCCTCACGAAAAAAAAATTTAAATAAAAATACAAAGCACAGTGATAGAAATTAATTCTAATCTTGGTAAAATTGTTCATTATACTAGTATTCATTAAACAAAAAATCTTTAAGAACTATATTCAACTTTTAATTTTTAAATTCCATTTAGCCATGAGTCGTTTAAGTAAACATCCTAACAGAATTATTCACAAGTTGTGAGAAGGAATCAAAGGCAGACAGTGAAGCTGTCAGCTCCCACTTTCACAAGGTGGAAAATCTCTAAAATTATATGTAACATTCACGATAAATCATCTTCAGTCCAGATATGATAATGAAAAAGAGAATGAAGGAAAAAAGTGTTAAATAAAAATGAGGTACCCAAAAATATCTTGCACCTCCACAATCCCAGCTGAAAGAAGTGGCTATTTAGCCTTGAAAGCGTCTAGCATGGTGACTACACACATAATCCAGGAGCTAGCATTGCTGAGAAAGTATTTTTCCTATAACATAAGATTAATTTTTGGAAACCTAATTACCAAAATGTTTTAATAATAAATTTCAATAATAGGGATGAAAATTTCAGATTTTTCTTCTGTTCCACAGGTTCATTCTATGATCGCCTTTTAGGAACACTGGTTTTTACATTTGGCCATTTATGCAGCCAAAACATATTTTTGGGGCACCTCTAATTCAAACTTCACTGATCACAAATCAGGATAGTAAAAATCAGTACTTTAGGCAAGACAATAGCAATGCTTATGGTAGCAGTTCTTGGTTCAAAATTTCAAACCACTCACAGGAATCAGGTAAACAAGAAACACGTGCATTCTGACTACTAATCCTGTGTCTCTTTAAGTTACTGTAATCACAACTTTTGGATATAGCCCCAAGATGATGCTATGATGAACTGGAGAGAGCCAATAAAATACAAATGCAAGATGCACTTAAAGCCTGAAATGAGTCAGCTCATTATGAAGTTGATCAATACAGGAGATGGCTGCCTCAAAGCCTTTTTGTAAATAGATTACGTAACAATTATATATAGTATTGAAGTGTGCATCAAGACTAAAATCTTATAACATTAAATGCCAAAATCTAATTCCAAAACTCATCACGTTATCTGACAGAATAATTTTTATTGCAATTAAGGATCCAAGATTTTTTTAAAAGAATCTCATTTTTAAGTCTTTCAATAGCTTTCTTTCATCTATATTCCTCCTTTAGATTGCTCACATCTGACTCTTGCCAGTGTGCTTTATTTCACTTTATTCTTAACACTGAAGGGAAAGCAAAAGGCAACACTTAAATTCCCATTTGTCACCAATTTATTTATTTTTATTTTTTTATTTTAATAATTTTATTTATTTATGTTTCCCCCAAAGCCCCAGTAGATAGTTGTATGTCATAGTTGCACATCCTTCTAGTTGCTGTATGTGGGACGCGGCCTCAGCATGGCCGGAGAAGCGGTGCGTCAGTGCGCGCCCGGGATCCGAACCCGGGCTGCCAGCAGCGGAGCGCGCACACTTAACCGCTAAGCCACGGGGCCGGCCCTGTCACCAATTTAAAACATGGTAGAACCTTACTGGTTTCCGTCAATTTTGATGGTAAAATTTTGTGGTTAGTCTTTCTGTGAAATGTAAGACATATCAAAAACAAAGGAAATCAGGACAACATTGTTACTGAAAATGCAAAAACAGACCATATTCTATAAACACAACCCAGATATTACCTGAATTTTCTGGCCAAATGAGAAGGAGATCAAGGGACTAAACATGCCCAGTGTGCACCACACACGGTGCTGGTCGCTTAGGATTCGATACAATCCTTGCAACAGTCTTGTGAGGGAAGCATCATTATTCTTATTTCAGAAACAATAAAGCTGAAGATTCAAAAAGTGAAGAAACTTGCCCTTCACATCTTACAACAAAATAAATTCCAGATGGATTAAAGATCCAGATGTATAAAACAAAAATATACGAGATTTAACAATAACAAAAAAGACTTTTTACACTACTATAGAAATACTCAAACATGCGCATGTATACATATAAGGATGTTCAACGCGGCATCCTTTGTAATAGAAAAATCTAAACGTATACCAATATGGAAATAGCTGAATAAAAAATAAGGACGCTCCATGAGTAATGATATAGAACAATCTCCCCCAGATAGAGCAGTGAAATTCACCAAGACAATAAAACATCTAGTATGCTCCTATTTTTGAAAAAAAAAATCTACCCCTATATGTCCATACATATGTGTGTTTGTGTATATTTACATAAAGATGTAGAAAAAAATCAGGAATGATACACACCAAATTGTTCATGGTGGACACTGAAATGAGGTGGGACCCTCTTTACTTATTTACTTATTTTTTGAAAAAATTGTTTTTATAAGCATGTATTCAAAAAGTCCTTTTGTAACTGCAAGAAAACAGAGATTTAAATGTAAAAAATACTTACTTTATAAAGAGCTCTTATAAACCAGTTAAAAAGACAAACACCCTAAATTTAAAAATGGCCAAAGAACATCAACAGGCAATTTACAAAATAATACGATGATCAATAAACATATTTAAATTGATATTTAATCTTATTAGCTATCAAAGAATTGTCTAAACTTGCAGTGTCCATTTCTTCACCACTCTGTTCTTAAGCTACTCCAAATTGACTCCATTCCTCTCTCTTTTCTAAAACAGCTCTCACCAAGCCACTAGTGCCATCCATGTCACTGAATCCAATGGACGTTTTTCAATCCTGTTTTACTGAGTAGTACAGGACTTGAGAAGTCACCTTCAGATCCTAAATCCAAAGAAATGTATTCTCTACCAAACTGCCTGGTGATTTGCTTTTAACTTATCTGCAATTTTTTTCTCCTACTTTGCTAGCTTTGTCCTGGCTCTTAGAATGTTTTACTAAGAAGGAACGGTCTGTTATGCTTCTACACGTGATGTCAGATTAAGTGGCTCTGCAGTGGCTTGCTAAAGGGAGAAATAAGTCCCCTGTCATTAGTAATGAAGAAAACTGCCATCTCTAACCCACTGGTCTTATATAAGATAATATGTTTTCCCCTAATATCTACTTATGCACTTTTAAAAGACTTTTATTGATAAATAATGCATGATACATTTTCCTGGCAAAGAAAATTGCTAATGGGCCAATTATATTAAAGCCAATTCATATGATATGTTTTAGGCAACCCAAGTCAGCCTAATGTTATTGAGGGTGTGTGTGGCCAGGGCAGGGGTAACACAAGGTAAGGATTTGTGAATGAGGGAAAAACAAACATGATATGGTTACTGAGATTTTTAGAAGAATTAATTTCAATATTTTCATCTTTAGTAACAAGAAGAAATCTGGCCTATTTTTCTCAAAAACCTAACAATATTTCAAAAATCTGTGCCAATCCTTTCTACTCTATTGCTAGTCCAGGTCCTAACCACCTCTCCCTTTCAGTAGGGTAGGACAAGGAGAGGGCCTCTTGATACCAGTCTCTTCTTTCTCACAGAGCCCGGATGCTGTGTGTGGTTACAGAATTATCTTTAAATAAAATCACAGCTCTGGTCATTTTGCTCTTCTGCTCAGTTACCTTTTAATGAGTCTCCACAGTCTACATATCTAAAAGAAATTCTTTCAAAATGTCTTAGCAAGGCATTTAAAGCCTTATATTATCTGATATTGATATACCTTTCCAACCTTCTCTCTTTTTTTTTTGTTTTTTAAAGATTTTATTTATTCATTTTTTCCCCCCAAAGCCCCAGTAGATAGTTGTATGTCGTAGGTTCACATCCTTCTAGTTGCTGTACGCGGGACCCGGCCCCGGGTTGGACAGAGATGTGGTGCCTCGGGGCGCGCCCGGGATCCGAACCCGGGCCGCCAGCATCAGAGCGCGCGCACTTAACCGCCAAGCCACGGAGCCGGCCCATCCAACCTTATCTCTTTAATCATAAAGGGCCTGCTGGGGAACTTGAAAGAACCAGCACACATTCACATAACAACGTGCAGGATGGATCCGAGAAAGAAGAAAGCTGACAACTTTAGTAAGGGAAAAAGTTTGAATGTCACAATGAGAAAGTGAGCCAAGTTTGTAGCTACTTAGTAGAGAAAAAGGGTCAGATGCAAGAGATATTTCTAAGGCAGATGGAAAAGATAATGACATAAGGTAGGATGTGAGTGGTGTGGAAGAAAGGAGAATTAAGGATAACATGCAAATTTTTTCTTGTGAAATTGTTGAACCATTATTCAGAGATATAGAAGGCAGAACAAGCTTCAAAAGTATGAAGGGTATGTAGCGTGTGATAAATTTAATATTAGATGTGCTTCATTTAAGATGTCTATAGGGTAGCAATGTACCTTCGACAGTCAGAGGTTAAGGATTTGGGAGTCACTGTCCTAGAGTTGGTAGTTAAAGCCGAAGCAGTAGACAGCCTTGCTGTGAACGATCAGAGAGCCAAGCAGACAAAGGCTGAAATGACCTTCAACAGTTCCCCACTTATTCTGTATCTTTTAAAATATTTAAATTTTGCCTGAAGCTAACTATATACCTGTTCGTCTCTTAACTCTCAGACTACAAGACTTCTGAAATCAGGAGCCTTTGGTGTTTTAAGGGGAGAAAAGCCCACTGTATTAGTTCAGGGGAGAGGTGGTCAGAACCAGGACCTGGAGCTCGGTCTATGACCATTTAATTCATCTGTTTTTAATCTTCTTTAAAGACACTCGGTGAGAATTGAGGGGACTAGGGGAACTGGAGCACTTCCACTAGGTTGAAACAGAAGTACCTACCCCTCAACTTGTTTTTCTAAGTTTACTGTGTATCCACTATAAGATAATTTCAAGTTCTTTACACTTATTTTAAAAAAAATTAACACACAAGAAAGGTAAAAAGTAAATTCACACACAAAAAATTCATCCAAACAAAATCATGACATTTCTCCACTTTTTTCTACGCAGTTTTAAACTTTTTCAATCATAACTGCACAATTCGTATCACGATTTTTTTCACTTAACGTTATATATTAGCATCTTCCCATGTTATTCAAAAGTTTTAAAAATTATTTTTAGAAAGCCACTTAATATTCACTTAATGAAGCTGCATAATTTTTCCTCACTGTTGATACACCTGGTCGTAGCCAACTTTATCCTATTATAAATAACGCTGTGATAAAGGTCTTTATGTAGAAAGCATTTTCTTCATTTTGGAGGGCTTCCTTAGCATATGTTCCCTGAAGCGCCACTCACGAGTCACAGGGATAGATTTATTGGTTTAAACCCACCCCTGGCTCGTCGGCATCCGCCAGCCCTCGCACGCGGGCCCCTCATCCTTCTCCTTACACCTGGGTGTCTTCCACCCTGCCCCCAAGTGCTGGTCCCTCCACCTCCCTCCCCGCCAACCCACAGCCTCCCCACACCCGCCAGGCCGGGCAGCAGTGGAAACAAAATACCTTTGGTCTCACTGCCCCACAGAAAATCACCCTCCAAGGGGCCGAGCTGGATCAACGACCGCGGATCCAAAGCCCTGAGTGAGTATCGGAAGCATTGGCTCCCAGGCCTCTGATAGGTGACCGGTGGCCGGGCAAGCTCGGCAATGCCCCCTGTCTATTGGCTTTTGCTTGTGTCACGTTAGGAGATGGTCCTTCCTACTGGCCAATAAGCTCGGGCTTTGCCGCACGGATCTCTGGGAGTTGTAGTCTCCCTGAACATCCCCTCCCACCCCCACCCCCCCCCGCGCCGCCCCGGCGCGACTGTAAACCAGCTACAAGTTCTCCCTCTCTTAGGAGATTCATCGCCTTCCCCCACTTCTCACCAGTTTTCTTAGTCTCAGGAGGAGTCCAGGAGCCCTAGCGTCAACACGGTTTCTTAACCTTTTTTGGGGCGGGGGGGCGGGGGGGAGAGAAGGCAGGGTAATCGAAGGAGTTGAGGACCTCTTTAAAATATGATAAAATCCTCCCAGAAAAATGTTCTTATCCATACACAAGATATTGTGCATTCAACTGGAGCTGCTCCATGGACCTGTCCCAGTTACAAACCCCTGTTCTACACTTACCCCAAAAGTGCCTGCCTATGGCCATAGTCCAAGGAGCTAGTGCGTCAGTAGGCTTTAGACCAGCTACACTCCTGGGAGTCTCTGGGCCATTCTGTGCAGCAACCTATGGGGAATTTCAGATCCTGACCCTCTTCGTACAGTTGACCATCATCTTTCTTGAATAACAGCCAGTCCTCCTTCAGCGATGCTGATAACCGGAACTCTCACCTAACCACCTGGACGAGTTGAGAAATGGAAGAAGAACTCCTCTAGGGCCCAGTCTGGACGCCTTTGCCCAGGCTTTTCTGCCCGTGCCTATCTTCCAGGGCCATTTGTCAGGATCATATCTTCACATCAACTTTCGGAATAATGCAGGGAAGAATGAGAAAAAAAAAGAATAATTTTAAAGTCCCATTCATTCTTCAAGCAAATGTTACCTCCTTCAAAGATAACTTTCCAGATTCCTGGATCTCTTGGGCGGAGGTAATGGGTCTGGCGTGGAGGAGGAGCTCAAGGTAGAACTCATTCATTCATCCCACAGCACGAATCACTCCACGCTGCAACTGCTGTGTCCCCATCCGTCACAGATTTAGTCCTTTGAGGACGGCGATTCTGTCTTAATTCAATTGGTATCCCCAGGGCGCTGTTCTTTGCCTTGAAAACTCACCTGTGCGTGGGGCGGAACTACGCAGGATAGTGAATAGGGGTTTAGGGTGGCTGAGGGAGGGTCAGCAAAGACTAGTTTCCTCCCTTCCATCTCTCCACCCCACCCCACCGCTACCCCCATCTTGCTCCTACAGACCCGGGCAGCCTGGCTGGGGTAGGTGCCTCTCTGGTGCTTCCATAACGTTCTGAACTCCATGGTAGTGAGCGCATCTAATTAAAGTGTTCGTTTAGTTGCCGGCCTTTTCCTAGTCTGTGGGACTGGGTTGACTCCCCAGAGCTTAGCAAAGAGTAGGTGCTAGATAAATATGTTTTGAACGGATGGATAGATGAATGGATGGCTAGATGGATGAATGGATAGATGGGTGGGCGGATGCGCGACTTTCTTCATGCTTCGCTCACCATCCTCCCCACTCAGTGGGTTAATATCGTGATAGCCTGGCGAAGCTCGGGAGCAGCCGCGTCAGGGTCCCTTCCCCGGGGCCCCGCCCCGGCCGACCCCACCTTTCCGCGCCGCTCCGCCCCGCCGCCCCCTTCCCCGTCGCCCCTCCCCGCGCAGGTCCCGACTCCAGCCGCACCTCCTCCGGCTCTGCAGTGGCGGCGGGGAGGCGAGCCGGAGCGCCAGCGGGGCCAGGGCCGGAGCCGAGCCGGGGTCGGGGCAGCACCGGGGACCCTCGGAGGCGGGGCCAGTGGGACTGCGATGGGCGTGGAGATCGAGACCATCTCCCCGGGAGACGGTACCGGGCGGTAGAGCCGGGGGAGGAGGAAGGGTCCCGGGGCGGAGCCGGGCGGGCGGGGGTCTGATCCTGAGGTGGCGCGGGGGGTGCCGAATGGGGGGGCGCATAGGATGGGGGCGGCAGGAGGAGACCCCAGACGGAATTGTTGAGGGTCTAGCCGACGATCCTCCGCCATCCCTTTCCGCTCCCGCTCACCCAGGGCAACGAAGGCGGCGGCCAGGAGGCGGGGGTCTGCGGCCCGCCACCTTCCCGGGGGCCTTGCGTCGCCGCTGCCGCGGCTGGAACCGCTCGGTTATCCGCTACTGCTGATTTCCCCGGGCTGGGTTTTAGCTCCGCTTTCCCTGCCCTGCTGGGTGAGCTCTGGAAACAGGGGAAAGGTCATGCTTTGGGGTCTCGGCTGCTCGGGGCAACCCTTCTAAACCTCTCTGGTCGGGCGGCCCCCGGTGGGCTGGGCGATGAGACGCTGTAGGGACCGAGCCTACTGGGAAGGGAGTCTGGGAAGGGAGTCTGGGAGGGAGTCTGGGAAGGGAGAAGCGCTCCCTCCACCGGCTCTGCATCTTGCTTTATCTTCCCTGCCCGACTCTGTCTCTCCGGCCATCCTGTACGCTCCCATGGCTTTCATTATCCTCTGCAAACCAATGGCCTCCAAACTTAACCCTCCAGCCCAAACCTCCGACCTGAGTTCATGGTGGTGCATTTATCCAGCTGCTGCTTGACCTCTACCTGGATGTCCCACGGATACCTCCAAGTCAGCAAGTCCAAAACAGAACTCATGTTCCTCATCTTCCCCACTCCGGAGTGCTCCTCTGTGTTCCCTGTTCCCTGCCTCTAGGACTGGCGCTGCTCCCTTTCCCAAGCCAGAAATCCCTTGTATAATTGGGTCTGGGTGTCCAAGGAATAGTCATTTCTTTATTTCTTAAATAAAACCTAATTCAGGCTGGAGCCCCCATTTCTGCAGGATTTGACAGGCGAATTTCATGTCAGACAGTATTGACTACTCCTACCCTCCCCAGAAAATTGGAGGGCCTCTTGGTTCCAGGCCACCCTCCTTGTTGAATGGCAGTGGTCCCTTGACATCCCAGCCCCTACCCAGATTACCTGTGAGGTACAGGCTTCTTTATCCACACTGGGAACCACGTGGTGCTGGGTCCCAGTAAGCATCTCTCTGAGGCCTTGTCAGCCCCTAGGGCATGACCATAGAGTTCTGACAGGGGGCTGAGGCCTCTTCTCCCTTCCCTGGCTCAAAGAAACCTTTAGAGTTTTTTCCTGTTATCCTCCCTCCCTGGCCAGGGACAAGGGGCATTTTCCCTTGAGAGGGATTCGATTTCTAGGGAAAGCCTGAAGGAGCTTTGGCCTTCTGCTTTTAGCCCAGTCTAAACCTTTGAGTCAAGGAAGCACAAAAGGACCAGGCTACCTCCTGTTACCCAGGAGGGGGATATACAAGTGACTACTGCCATGCTGGGGATGTCCATCTTGGTTGGGCCCCACACCAAGTCCTGTCAAGTCCTCCTGCTTAACATCTCTGGGCTCCATCCCTCAGCCCCTGCCCTAGTTCAGGCCACTATCACCTCTCACTTGGATTTCTGCACAGCCTCTAAACTGGTCTCCCCACCTCCAGTCTCACCTCCTTGCCTTCAGTGTGGCCTCCCTACCTCGCCACATATTTCCTACACCACAGCCTGAGGATTCTTTAAAATGCATATTTGACCGTGTTCCCCACCACCACTATAAAATGTTTCAATTAATCTTCCATCTCCTTCTCCAGGCAGATGGTGATATAGCCTATTCTTACCCTCTATACTAGAGCCTCATCTCTCACTACCAGTTCCTACCCCCACTACCAACTTTTTCTCCAGCATTTTAGCAAGCTGCCTGCAAGTTGTTAAACACACTAGTCATTCAGCAAATATTTATTGGACATGTACTGTCTGTGAGGCCCTAGGGTTACAGCAGTGAACCGGACTGGGCTTCCTCTATTGCTTGACTCTAGGCCTTTGAACATGTTGTTCACTCTTCCCAGATTATCTCCCTTTACTTCCTCCGACAAACTACTCATCTTTTAAGACCCAGTTTAACCATTATCTCCTCTCTGATGCTTTCCCTGATATCCACAGTCAGTCAGTTGCTCTCTGCTCCAGGCTCCCATGGAGTCCTCTAAACGTTGGCTCTGTTGTTAGTCCTCCTAAGGCTTGGTTATCCAGCCCCATGGCTTTAAATTCCACCCAAATTTATACCTCCATTGCAGACTCTCCATCTGCCTACTTGCAATATAAACTCAGATGCCTAATATGCATCTCAAGATTGCCACCCGCACAAATCTGTTCTTCCCCATCTCAGGAATTAGCTCCATCATCCATCCAGTTGCCCAAACTGAAAACCCAACCATTGTGCTTGATTTCTCCTTCTCCCTCATCCTGCACCCCATCTCCACTCAATTAGCATACCCTGTCAGCTCCGCTTCCAAAATATATCTCCAATCTGTTTTGCTCTCTTCTCTGCTGCCACCACGTTAATTCAAGCCATCATTGATTTCCTGTCTGGATTATTGCAATTGGTGCCTAACTGTCCATCCTACACACTGCAGCCAGAGTGATCTTATAACGTCTTAATTCACATTATGTCATTCTCTTGCTTAAAACCCTCCAGTGGCTTCCTATTGCACTTAGAATTAAATCCAGCTCTGCAAGGCCTGGCACGATCTGACTCTTTCCCACTCATCTCCTCCTCCCTCCCTTCTTTCCAGTTACCTGCAAATACACCGATCCTTTCCTGCCTCAAGGTTTGTGCACTTGCTGCTCCCTCTTCCTGCAGTGCTTTTCCTAGCATTTTGCTCATCCTTCAAGTTTCACCTCAAATATCACCTTCTCTGAGAGGCCGTCCTGGACCACCTTTTCTAAAATGGCCTGTCCCACTATATCTCTCTTTAATTCATCATTGTGTTTATTTTCTTAGAGAACTTATCACAATCTTTAATTGTCTTGTTTGAGTATTGTTTGTCTCCCTCCATTAGAATGTAAACTCCAAAAGAGTAAGGATCTTCTCTGTATGGTTCACTACCATAGCCCCAAAATCAGGCCCAGACCTCGCACATAATAGGTATCCAGTAAATATTTGTGAATGGTTCTGTTTATTCATCCTTGACTGCAGTCATCGCCTTGTACTATAATCTGTTTTTTATGTGTCTGTTTCCCTAACTTCATCATGAGTTCAGAGATTGCTTTGTGTTTCTGGAATCTAGTCCAGGCCTGGCATGTAGTAGGCTGTCAGTAAGTGTTGGTGGAATGGATAAAGGAAAGTAAAAGGAGCAATCAAAGAAAGGAAAAGAACTAGGAGAGAGTGGAGTTGAGGAACCTAAGGGAATATAGTTCAAACCAAGGCCATAGAGGGGAAGTGATTAGTCAGGTTCATGCAAGGCATAGAGCCAGAACTAGAGCCATGAGCATCTCCAGGGTACAGAGGGGAACGTGGAGGGGAATCTTGGTCACAATCACACCTGAATGTCCCAGGTGGCTTTTTCCAATACCCTATTCATTCATCTGCCCATGTCTCCTTGCAGGAAGGACATTCCCCAAGAAGGGCCAGACGTGTGTGGTGCACTATACAGGTAGGCCTCGCTCCCTCAGCCCTCATTCAGACCTGCCCCTCCCAAGGCAAGTCTCTGCTCTGATACTCCTCTCCAGAGGTATCTGCTCCCCTGGATCAGCCCCAAAGTCCAAGGCAGCCAAGTCTCCCTCTGACCAGCTATCCCCCACTTCTCCCAGTCAGCCTTGTGGGAATGCAAAAGGGGGCTTGCAAGGTTAACCCCTCCCCATTTACACCAGCAAGAGACACTCACGGTGGCAGCCTCTAATTGAGCCAAACACCTCCATTGCCCTTCCCTCTGTTGTGGGCAGGGTGGAGCCCTGTCCCTCTTGGTTCTGTCTGATAGTTGAAATCCCTTCTTAAAGCTCTGACAGCCCTAACCCTTCCAGCAGACTCCCTTTTCATCCTACGGTATTATTAGAGAAGAGGAGGTTGGCTTCCTCAGAATTTCCTTTCTTTTTTTCAGAAATAGACTATTCAATTCAGCCTACTGTTATTGAGCACCTACTGTGTGCAAGATGCTGTGCTGGGCACGGGGAGCACAGAGATGAAAAGGGAGGATTCCTACCTTCTTTGGGGCTTTGGGCAGTGGGGGAGGGAGACAGGTCATCCAGAGGCTCTGATGCAGTGTGAGGGGTGGGGTGACGGCAATGCTTGTCTTGGGGTGCTATAGGAGCCGGAGGAGGTTACGTCTCTGCTGACCCCTCCTGGATGATCTGTGCTGGAAGGCCAGGTGGGTTGAGGAACATTCTAGATGGAGTTCCTGAAGACTGCTGGCAGGAAGATCACGAGCAGGTGTTTGTTCCAAGGTGGGGGTGAGTGCTCTGCCTTGTGACTTGCTTCCCAATGTGGCAAACTTGGTGACAGCCACTTAGCAGACAGCAAGGCCAGTTTAATTCCTAGGACATATTCAGATGGGGCCATTTTTAGCAGTTCTCTGGGCCAGTGTGAAGTGCCAGGTTAATTCTAGGCAGACGGTGTGGGTATTTCTCAATAGCTGTGTTGCCAGTCGCTGACGTCAGTGGGCTGGAGCTGTGTTTTATCTCCTAGTGATGTGGCCTAATTACCAGGAGTCCTCTGGGGCCTCTGACCTGTGTAATTGATTTATCTGTTCTACATGTTGCAGACAGACCGGTACTTATCAAGTTACTGAAACCACAACATCCTTTTGCAAAGACTTTTCACAATACATACAGAGAGCAGGCAATGTGCATTAAACACTAACATCAGCCATGAGCAGCTCTGGTTTGGGGAGGACTGTCTCATCAAACACAGCAGGAGACTGTATGGGACTTTTGGTAAACTTTTTTCTTAAATATAAATACAGTAGAGAACATAAATCTGAGATGTACAGCTCAATAAAATTTTTCAAAGTGATCACATTTATGTAACCATCAACCATACATTGATCTCTTGAACCCCTGGATCAACTTATACATTTCCAGCACCCCCAGGAGTCTCCCTCATGCCTCCTCCCAGTCATTACACCTCCCTAAAGGTAAGAGCATTCTGACTTTTGTCCCATGGATTGGTTTTGCCTGTTTTTGAATGTCATATAAATGGAATCATAGAATATGTACTTTTGTATTTGGCTTATTTGTCTCAATATTATGTCTGTGAGATTTATCCAGAGTGGTTTGTTCTTTTCTATTTCTACATGGTTCATTGTATGAATATACTACAATTTACCCTTTCTATGGTTGATGAACATTTGGGTGGTTGATAGTTTTTGGCTATTATAAATAGTGTTGCTTTGAAGCCTTGTAGATGTCTTTTGGTGCACATATGTACACATTTCAGTTGGGCATATACCCAGAAGTAGAATTACTGGGGCACAGGGTTATACCTATGCTCGGCTTTAGCAGATACTGCCAAACAGCTTTCCAAAGTAGTTGTGCCAATTTCCACTGCCACCAGCAATGTATGAGAGTTCCAGTTCTCCTACCTCCTCATCAACGCTTGGTACTGTCAGATTTTTGTTTTGTTTTTGGCCCACTCTGGTGGATGCCCAGTAGTCTCTCATTGTTGTATTGATTTGCATTTCCATGATGACTAATGAAGTTGAGTACCTTTTCATGTGCTTACTGGTCATTTGGATATCCTCTTTAGTCTGCTCAAATTTTGTCCATTTAAAAAAATTAGGTTGTCTGTCTTTTTCTTACTGATTTATAGGAATTCTTATGTATTCTGGATATGAGTCTTTGTTGGTTATACCTATTCCAAACATCCTCTGTGCTATTGCTTGCCTTTTTTACTCTCTTAATGGCATTTTTTGAACAGAAGTTCTTAATTTTAATAAGTCCTACATATTGATCTTTTCCTTTATAGTTACTACTTTCAGTTCAGAAATCTTTGTCTATCCCTAGGTCATGAAGATATTCTTCTATTTATTATCTTGTAGAAGCTTTATTATTTTATCTTTCATATTTAGGTCTACGAGTCATCTGGAATTGATTTTTTTTTTTTATTAAAGATTTTATTTATTTATTTTTCCCCCAAAGCCCCAGTAGATAGTTGTATGTCGTAGTTGCACATCCTTCTAGTTGCTGTATGTGGGACGCGGCCTCAGCATGGCCGGAGAAGCGGTGTGTCGGTGCTCGCCAGGGATCCGAACCCGGGCCGCCAACAGCAGAGCGCGCGCACTTAACCGCTAAGCCACGGGGCCGGCCCTGGAATTGATTTTTGAGTGTGGGTGAAGTAGGGGTCAAGGTTCATTTTTTTCCCCATATGGATATACAGTTGATTCAGCAACATTAATCCAAAAAATCATCCTTTATCCATTGCATTTTAGTGGCACCTTTGTCAAATCACATAACCATATATATGAGGGTCTGTTTCTGGACTGCATGGTTTTGGGTGAACTTGTAGCAGTAGATAAGTGTATATGGTCTGAAGTCAAGTCATATGAAACCTGAAGAAATTGGGGAATGAGACAGTCATTTTTTTTTTGTGAGGAAGATCAGCCCTGAGCTAACATCCATGCTGATCCTCCTCTTTTTGCTGAGGAAGACCGGCTCTGAGCTAACATCTATTACCAATCCTCCTTTTTTTTTCTTCCCCAAAGCCCCAGTAGATAGTTGTATGTCATAGTTGCATATCCTTCTAGTTGCTGTATGTGGGACGCGGCCTTAGCATGGCCAGAGAAGCAGTGTGTCGGTGCGCGCCCAGGATCCGAACCCCGGGCCGCCACTAGTGGAGCGTGCGCACTTAACCGCCAAGCCACAGGGCCGGCCCAGACAGTTTTAAATGGAGTATGTGAATGTGTGTGTTTGCATATCCATATGTGTATTTGTCCAAGAATGTGTCTGTGTGAATGTATGTAGATCTGTATACCTAAATATTTTCTTAGCATCTGTTTGGCCATCAGGGTTTTTCTTCTGAGTGCGTGTGCATAAGGGCATGTGAGCGTGCATGAGTACCTCTGTGTATCTGAATATCTCAGCAACCTGTGTATGCATGCGTTTGTATTTCATCCCCTTAGTATCCATCTGTGTAGCCATGGGGTTTTCTCTTTTGCCTGACTTAGTACCCAGGGCAAGAGCCCAATTTATTCTACCCAGAAAGTAGGTAAATGAGACTGTCCCTTGTATACATTTAAGTTGTAGGAATTAGGAAGTGGAATCACAGATGCTCAGACACCAGCAGGCGCAGACCTCCTGTGTGAAACATGGCAAATCTGAGGCCATGAGAAGGGAACAGAGTGAAGTCAGAGTTGGTGCCAGAGTGAAGTCAAAATCCAGTCTCTGAACTTACAGGCCAGGTCTTTCTCTCATCCCAAATTGCCTTTTGCTGTGGTCTGAGGGCTGCAAGAAGTGTGGAACAGCATCATTTACAGAAGGTCTGATCTTAGTCAGTCACCAATAAGAACCGAAAATAGAAAAGGAGAAAAGCAGCTCTTGGGCCTTTAGCAGCTGGACTGAGACAATATGTGTACATCAGAGATGACAAGGCATCTGCAGCTGGAGGCTGAGGGATGCTTCAAACTGCTGGGGACAGCATCTGGGTTGTTCCGGGTTCAAACAGCCCTGTTTATATAAGGTCTGGAGGCCACCACTGGCTGGCTGGGTCGCTTTACGGTTCACCACAGTAGGGGATTATGTGACCTTTTGGGTTTGCATGTTGGGGGAACCTTGGGAAAATCAGGTGAGGATTCAGCCTGAGGTGGAAATGCTCAGGGAAGCATCTCCAGGCTGAGGAAGTGGCACAAAAAAAGTTCCAAGTACAGAGGCATTCACAAAGGTGTCACCTGAATAGGACATGGGGGGAAGGGAAGAAAGGGGAGAGCAGAGAGAGGGTTATCAGGCAGGCAACAGCCAGATCTGGAAGTGCCTGTATGCAATGTAGGCATTTGGATTCTGCCACGGGGGTGCTACTGAAGATTCTTTTTTTTTACTGAAGTAAGAAAAACTTAACACTTTACAGAAGTTTTAAGCAAGGGAGTAATATGAACAGATAAGTGTTAAAAAAAAAAATCATTCTGGGTGCAGTGTGGAGAATGGAATAGAGTAAGAGTGGAGCAAAAAGCCCAGTTAGAGGTTGTTCCTGTACACCGGTGAGACATGATATGGTGACTCGGTGAGGCCACAGGGTGGTGGTAATAGAAATGGAGATAATGGGTGGGTTCCAAAGATATGTAGGACTTGGTCACAGGCTGTATGTGGGGGTAAGGCAGAAGGAAGTATCCAGGTTTCTTACTTGGGCAACAGGACGGATGGGGAAGAATGGAAGAGAAGCAGGTTTGTACAGAAGAGGAATTCTATTTTAGTCATGTTGAGCCTGAACTGGGAGTTAATTCATAACCACAGCTCTTTTCCACCCTATTGTTGCTTTCACAGGAATGCTCCAAAATGGGAAGAAATTCGATTCTTCTAGAGACAGAAACAAACCTTTCAAGTTCAGAATTGGCAAACAGGAAGTCATCAAGGGTTTTGAAGAGGGTGCAGCCCAGGTAAAATAAAGATCCTCGTTAAGGGGGATTTGAGGAGTTGGGGGTCTGGACTTTGCCCTCCTCCCTCACCCTATCTCAAACCACTGCTGCTTTGACTCTACTGCCAGGGCATGGTGACGCCACCTAGTTTCAGTCCTGGCTTTGTGTCCCCACTCCTTTTGTTGCCAGCAAGACTCTTTTCTGTCACTGGGGGCTCTCATCCCAGGCACATCCTCCCAGGCTTGCTTGGAACTAGCCGAGGAGGTCGTGAGCTACCAGCTCTCAGGGACTGAGGCAGCAGAAGAGTTGGGGTGGGGTAGGCCAACGTTTTTGTTTTTTTTTTAACTTTTTAGAAAAACAATTTCAGATTTGCAAAAATATTGCAGAAATAGTAGAGTTCCCATATACTCTTTCCCCAGCTTCCCCAAATGTTAACATTTTACATAACCATAGTTTAATGAGCAAAAATAGGACATTGATACAATACTATTAACCAATCCATTCAAATTTTTCAGTCAGTTATACAAAATTTAGAAATTAACTTATTCAAATTTCACCAATTGTCCCACTGACGCCAGGTGGGTTCTTGATGACTGCTGTGATGAGCCCTGGTTGAAGCTCTTCCTCAGTCTGTGAAGTCATATGATGCTCCATTAGAACAGGTCTCAGCCCTCCCCACCTTGCTGTGGCCTCTAATCTCTAAACCTCTCCAATGAACTGCTCCTATCACCTACTTGAGTGTGTACATGTACATGTGCTCTTTGTACACCCTCTTTAGGCTTTTTTGGAAGAGGGTGAGGAACAATTATGAACAAATAGAAGTGTCTGAGCCATACACTAATTGAATAACCAGCAATGTTTGTTGGATGAATGAATTTGAGACTACTTTGTGGAAGTTATTGTCCCACAGTCAAGTCTCTGCTAGTCTGAGGCAGAATCTGCATTTGTTACAACTCTTAGCACAACTTCAACAGGCCATGTGTAAAATTCATCTCAGATCTTCAGAATTACTATGAGGATGGTTTGGGAAAATGCCATAGTTATCATACTTTTTTCTTTTAAATCAAGCTGGGTCCTCTTTCTCCTCTCCCCATCTGCCCCCATCCCTGCTAGATGAGCTTGGGGCAGAGGGCGAAGCTGACCTGCACCCCTGATGTGGCGTACGGAGCCACGGGCCACCCCGGTGTCATCCCTCCCAATGCCACCCTCATCTTTGACGTGGAGCTGCTCAACTTAGAGTGAAGGCAGGAGGGAACTCAAGGTGGCTGGAGATGGCTGCTGCTCACCTTCCTAGCCTGCTCTGCCACTGGGACGGCTCCTCTTGCTTGGGGCTCTTGATCAGTGCGCTAACCTCACTGCCCCACGGCATTATCCATTCTCTCTGCCCAAGTTGCTCTGTATGTGTTCGTCATTGTTCATGCACATCTTTGCTTGAGGAAATTTCGGTTGCAGATCCAAACATTTCAGGTTGTGCATTTTGCGTGATGCATGTAGTAGCCATTCCTGATCACAGAACACAGACTTCTTGTTCGCACAATCTACACTGCCTTACCTTCACTTAAGCCAGATATACAAGGTGCTCAGATATGAAATGTACATGGTGTACACAGAGGGACTTGAGCCAGTTACCTTTGCTGTCACTTTCTCTCTCAGAAATTCTGTTGGCTGCTGACTTAAACAATGTCCTCTATGGAAATGATATATAAAATAAAGGCTCTGTGCTCGACAAATTCCTGTCCATCCTTATTGTAGGTAGGAAGTACTTTAAGCACCACATAAGCCAGTTGCTCTTGGGGAAAAAGAGTGGAAAGGAACCTTCCAAGTAGCCAGGAGAGCAATAATAAATATAATACCTATGATGTGAGTATTGTACATGCTGGGCCTTGTTCTATATATCTTAAAATAAAATTACTGGGCTGGCCCGGTGGTGTAGTGGTTAAGTTCACATGCTCTGCTTCGGTGGCCTGGGGTTCGCAGGTTCGGATCCCGGGTGCGGACCGACAGACCACTTGTCAAGCCATCCTGTGGAGGCATCCCATATAAAGTAGAGAAAGATGGGCACGGATGTTAGCCCAGGGCCAATCTTCCTCAGCAAAAAGAGGACTGGCAACAGATGTTAGCTCAGGGCTAGTCTTCCTCACACACACATGAAAAATAAAATAAAATTACCACCAATCCTCTAAGCAGCCCTATAAGGTAGGTATTATTTGCCACTCATCTCACAGGCTCAGAACTCTCCTCTGAATAACTAAAGGAATACAGTGTGTTCAAATCTCATAGCCTAGCAAGCAATCTAGGACTGGAGCACTTTATGTGATCGATACTGCAATCTCTGTTTGGACTTAGAGTAAGAGGGATGAGCTCCCCTCCTGGAAAAGAACACTGTTCATCTAAAACAAATGAAGGTGTGTTAGCCCTTGGAGCCATATACTAACTCACACTGGATGTTACTTTTGAAAAGAAACTGTGATTCTGAGCTTGTCTTCCCATATATAGCTTAGTTTCATCTAAATTTGGTCTAACCTACATTGGGGAATTACTTCTAAGAATGTGATTCTGAACTTGTTTCCACATATACTGCTTATTTTCATCTACATTTACTGTAACTCATGGGAATTCCCAGTTACGTTTTAAAATCAACCCACTTATTGGTGTAGATTGTGTGTATGTCAGAGGAGCCTGGGACAATGTGGCTAAGAGATTTTTCTTTTAGTTGGCACAGGTGAGAAAAGCTCTTAGCCATAGTCAGGGTTATTCTGTCAGTGATGACTTGGAATTGTTTCAAGATTGAGGAGTGAGGGGCTAGTAACAGGTGCTATTAATTTCCTTCATAGACTCATTGATGCAGGTCACATGATGTCATATATATGATACAGATGATACAGGGCCACATCATCTTGGCTATTTCATTTACCCCTTTTGTCTTTAAGAAGTCCCGGTTGTATTCCTCTGCTGAGGATTGAGGAGTTAATGAAGAGGCAGTGCTTTAAGATGGAGAAAATGAAATGAGAAAGAGGCTGCTTTGCTGTTAATCACCCGGTCCCTGGGCTCACCTCTATCGTGGGGCCAGACCAGCACTTTGGGGTATTTCCTTCAGAATGTCTTGGTTCCCAGCTTTCCTTGATGACACATGTCTATGATAATTTCTCAGAACTCAGCCTGTATACAAGACATATTCGTGTTTTCTGCTGTGACACCAATAGGATAATTAAACCTGGCACCAAGGACCATCTCAGGTGCCCATTATGGAGTCATATAAAAGATCTCAGTCTAGAGTATTTATAGCCTAGGTGGTAATAGGAGACACTGACTAAAAAAAAAAAGAAGCAAATACCTACTGGCTGGCACTTGGAGAGGATAGGCTAGGCTCTGCAGGCCCTGCTTTACTGGCATTCTTAAAAGATAATGCAGAAAATTGTGATGCACTATGCTGAAGAGTCTGGACATTGTCCTGTGAGAACCACTGCAAGTTATTAAGCAGGAGAGTGACAATGAGATCTATGTCACTCCTCTCAGTCATTTTCAAACTTTCAGTCAATGAATTCTTTATTCATACAAAATCTTAGAAACTCGAATTTAACCTAGATGAATGTAAAGCAGCTCTGGCACACATGTGTATGCACATACATGCATGTGGACACAATCATCCCCTGTATTCTTAAAAGCAGTGTGAACAACTGAGCCTTAGATGTCTGGTGCAGAGGACCGATGCTAACTATGTCCTCAGCATCTTAGCACATACCGAATGGCAAGGAGTAGGTGCTCAATATTTGTCCACTGAGTTAAAGTTCTTGTAACTTAACTGAGATAGGCTACAAAATTTCTGAAAAATTAGAGGGCATTTTTTTTTTTTAATAATTTTATTTACTTATTTATTCCCCCAAAGCCCCAGTAGATAGTTGTATGTCATAGCTGCACCTCCTTCTAGTTGCTGTATGTGGGACACAGCCTCAGCATGGCCGGAGAAGCGGTGCTTCGGTGCGCGCCTGGGACCGAACCCAGGCTGCCAGCAGCGGAGCGTGCGCACTTAACCGCTAAGCCACGGGGCCGGCCCTAGAGGGCATTTTTTAAACTCAACTTCAGGTCAAGAAATTCAACTAAGAGATATATTAATCCAAATGACGGACTGGCCATAACTATCAATAGAAGGAATGTCCCCTTGTTATTAACTTAAAACAACTAGACTAAAGGGAAGCCAGTCTGCGATTTAGACAAACGACACTATAAGAAAGTCTAATTTGTTTTCCCCTTACAAAAAAGTCTTTGAGAAACTTCTTTTTACATTTGTAAATACCTAAAGGCACACTGTACATTACAAAATTTAAAAAGAATTCATAAAAGCATTCACAAGAAATTACAGCCGTGGATCCTCTGTCATCTGCCTGCCCTTCTTAGAAATGACTCCTTCTACTTTACAGTGCTTTCAAAAAGCACTCAGACATAATTAATAAATACTTATTTCTTCATTTTCAATAGTAGGCTTTGAGAAGACAGTACAAAAATATAAAATAGCCTGTTTTCTTAAAGTAATGATAGATTTCAAAGCTAAATGCATTTAAAAGTAGAAGAGATGCTTTTTGTCTGTTTAAACGATTCAGTGCTTGTACCCTTCAAATTGATTTTGGGTTATAGTTATATACAAAACAATTAGTCCATGTTTTTCCATTTGGCCCATGCCTAAACTATAAAAAGAAAATTATAGCTATCTCCTCCAAGCTGCCAAGCTATGATGAATGTGGCAATAACCATACTATTTCCATGCCATGGGAGCTCATGATTATAAGAATAAGCATTAAGTATTTTATTTATGGCAAAGATATACTGTGACCTAAGGTCCAAAATACACAGACACTTATTAACTAAAGGGAAAGACTACATAATCTTAAACATGTAACAACAACACCACTACCCAAGTAGTTTACTCTCAAATTTCTAACAGTGTGCTGTCATCTGAATGGCCATTTCTAGAACAGACCTCTATTCTAAGGACAAGGGTACCCATATTGACAAAGGTGTTTTGTTAACTGTAAAACAATATTATTCAAATGTACTCACATAGTTAATAACTGGCTGATGTTACAGCAGCTTTTTATGTAGGCAATTTATTCATTCAACCAACATGATAAGTTTTGGTTTCTTTATCTGTAAAAGGGAGATACCTACCTTCAGACTTGTTATGAAGATTTCATTATTAATAGACATTCAATATATGACAATACTCTACCAAGTTCCTTTTATGGCTCAGCACTGGACTGGACACTGGAGACATTAAGAATACAAAAAGGTCCCTGTCCTCAAGAAGCTCAGTCCTTAGGACCACTCACCATCAAACAATTCTTGATATGGTGCAACTGCTGGGTTTTTTTTTTTTTTTTTTTTCCTGGTCTCAAAACAGGAAGGGAAAGTTCAGGAGAAAACACTGACATGTTTTACAAAAAGCTATATGTTTATTAACATAATATCTTCTAACATATATCAAAGTTTCGAGCAGGACATTTTGAATCTCAAGAAATCACAATATTCAGTATTAATTAAAAACAAAATAAGGGTGGTGGTTGTCATTCATGGGTTTTAGTCCAAAATGAAAATACAGAAAACTTTTACTTTGGTGGATCTGTGTTGATGCCATATTTCTCCTTGAGAAGCTTCAACTGTTCTTCCTTCTTCTTTGTGTCCATCTTCTGAAATGCCTGAAAATGTGGTAAGCACCAAAGTTAACAGTTACCAATCTACAGTCGAATGAATTTCACCACTAGCACTAGCCAGAAAAGAACTCAGTACACATCTCCCCTAATGGTACAGTTCTACACTAATTCTTACATGGGCTCCCCATGCAACCGTGGCTATACTTACCCTGTTGGCATTATAGTACAAAACCACGAGGTATCTGTTACAAACATTGAATCCTGACAGATGATCACATGCATTCTTGGCATCAAAAATGTCTTCATAGACCACATAAGCTGTTCCTCTCGTTTCAGGCGTGTTCCCCCTGAAGAGTTGAATCAGACTTAATTAAAATACACATTTACCTGAAAACTATTAGAGGAAATAAACATTATGGATAAGTATGCCGGATAAGCCTATAATTTCTCAAATTAGGTAATTTTTGTTTTTATTTTAAGTAAAATAGCTACAGGTTAAACTTATTGTTATATCAAGAATACTCATACAGCTCCTAAAGCAACAGCGGCAAAGAACTAGCTTGAAACTTCCACAGTCTTCATGTTCACTGTTCTACTTTCCTACTTCTCATACTAAGAACCAATCTTCAGTTTCACACAGGAAAGTACAGTACCTAGGAGTGATGGCTCTTATTAGTTAGCAATGCCTAGAATGGGTTTTTTCTTACTGTGCATTTATGCAGCAGAACCAATAGTTTAATTATTTACCACATTATTACCTGGAAACTAGTCTCTTGTTTCTAAAAATTTAGATTTTCTTCTTCAACCTAATTTTAGTTTCAATTCTTAAAGACAAGATGATCTCCATCAATGTAGGAAATAAATGTTTCTAGGCAATATTTGATAAGGTTTATCAAATACATAGAAATAAAACCTGGGGCCGGCCCCGTGGCTCAGCGGTTAAGTGCGTGAGCTCCACTACTGGTGGCCCCGGTTCGGATCCGGGGCGCGCACCGACGCACTGCTCCTCCGGCCATGCTGAGGCTGCGTCCCACATAGAGCAACTAGAAGGATGTGCAACTATGACATACAACTATCTACTGGGGTTTGGGGGAAAAAAATGAGGAGGACTGGCCATAGATGTTAGCTCAGAGCTGGTCTTCCTCAGCAAAAAGAGGAGGATTAGCATGGATGTTAGCTCAGGGCTGATCTTCCTCATAAAAAAAAAAAAAGAAGAAAGAAAGAAAACCTATTTTGTGTCTTTAGGGGGTGGGGTGGGAGGGAAGCCCCTACCAAGAGTATGGCAAAATTATAAATTTTATATATATATATATATGTATATATAAGAAAACAGTCAACCATCATCCTTTATCGCCAAGAAAGGATGTCTTCCAATGTAAAGAGAGAGTTAATGTAGTTTCATCCACTTTTCTTAGGTTCGCTGCCTTTTTAAAATGCAATACAGTCAGCTCCCTACTTTCATACATTCTTTTTTTTTCTCTGAGGAAGATCAGCCCTGAGCTAACATCCATGCCAATCCACCTCTTTTTTGCTGAGGAAGACTGGCCCTGAGCTAACATCCATGCCCATCTTCCTCCACTTTATGTGTGACGCCACCACAGCATGGCCTGACAAGCGGTGCGTCGGTGCGCGCCCAGGGTTCCGAACCCGGGCCGCCAGCAACGGAGCGCATGCACTTAACCGCTACGCCACGGGGCCGGCCCCCATACATTCATTTTTCTTTTTTATTTAATTTTATTTATTTTTTTCCCCCAAAGCCCCAGTAGATAGTTGTATGTCATAGCTGCACATCCTTCTAGTTGCTGTATGTGGGACGCGGCCTCAGCATGGCCGGAGAAGCAATGCGTCAGTGCATGCCCCGGATCCGAACCCAGGCCGCCAGCAGCGGAGCGCGAGCACTTAACCACTAAGCCACGGCCCATACATTCATTTTTAATACAATCTGTGCTCTCATGCATTACACAGCCCCGTTTGGCTCGGGAAAAGGACTGGAGAGATTGTGGTAGAAGTGTGCTTGTGGGTGGGGTTATCTGCGAGCTAGAGCAGAATGCTGGAAGGCAGCTGGAAGTGACAGCTGGACTTTGCTCACAGATATGGGGCTGCTTCTTGGGTAGGTGTTTCTTGCCACGTGCTCTCTTCACCTCACTAGCTTCCATTAGGGGAGGAGGAAGGGAAGAGTGAGGGGCAACAAATTGCAGGCAGCAGATGGCCATGTGCTTGTCATTGAGGACAACAGGCACAGGACCCACTCAACTCATGCTGTGGTATGATAAAGATGGACCCCTTGCCTCCAGTGGCTGAAAGTCCCAGTCACTCAGTGCAACTGTGGAGTAAGACCTAAGACTGTGGGCTGACACTCCATCTGTGATAGTCCCTGCATACGGTTAAGGAAAGGCAGCAGGCCTACGAGAAAGGGAGGCACCTGCCTAGATTTGATCTAGAACAAGACTGCAGTCCTGGGCCCCAGTCAGAGCCTGTGCTTCCCAGAAAAGGGGAAGTGATAGGTATAGGGTGCTGGGGTGGATGGAGGGTGCTAGTGTCATCGAATGCTCTCACTTTGTCAGGCTGCATGGGCCTGATGAGGCATTTTATAATATTCTTTACTCTCTGGGGATAGTCTCACAACTTGCAGACTTTTGACTTTTAATCATTTTCAAGAACACATTAGGTATGAAAGTTGAAGGCTACCCAAAGGAAAAAACATTGTCCCGAAGATTTCCCCCATAAGTCTACCTAATTTTTCCTTTGGAATAAAAATATAAAAACTTAACAAGATTTTAAGTTCCTTAAGGGCAAATATGGTCTTATATTTCATTTTACTCCCACAGTGCTATGCACACAGCAAGTGCTAATAAGCATTTGAAGGGTGGCGATCTACTTTCTCCTATCCATTCTCTCACACATCCTTTCTCCAGGAAGCTAACAAAACAAAACAAAAGCATCTTTCTTTCTTCCTCTTGCATCTTCTTAGGAAACAGAATAGGGATAGGCAATAACCCCATTTTAAAGACTCTCCATCTTAAGTGGCCCAGCTCCTAATTATCAACCTAATATCTTAAGAACTGCATTATAATTTTAATTTTTAAAAGCATGTACTTGGTACTTACTATATGTTAGGCACTGAGCCAACATTATTTTCTTGATCGGTGGTAAAAGCTTAGAGTAGGAATAAGAAAACCTAATCATGTAACTTAACCTCTTTGAGCTTCAGTTCCTTCATGTGTCAAATAGTGACATCAGGCTCTACCACCTGCTCTACTCTACATGTGGTTTTCAGAATTAAAAGAAGTAACAAGTATGAAAGGGCTTTAAAAAGTTCAGAGCACCAAGTGTCTGCTACATGCCAGGTAAGGTGACCAATCATCCCAGTTTGCCCAAGACTGTCCAGGTTTTAGCACTGAAAAGTCCAGGTCCCAGAAAAGCCCTTGGTCCTGGCAAACTGGAAAGGCTGGTCACCCGAGTGCTAGGTGCCAAGTATGCCATAAAGCATGATCACAGCTATGGAACAGAAAAGATCTCTTTCTCAATCTATAATTTAGACAAGTTCCTGCACAACAAACTTATATGAATTTATTCAACAAATAGATATTGTGTTCTTTCTATGTGACAGGCTACGGAAATACAATAGCGAAAAAGACAAGCATCATTCTTCCCCTCAAGGAGCCCTATTCAAGCGAGAGAAAGACATTAAATAAATAAATAAATAAATACACACAAAATAATTATAGTTCCTGGGAAATATTATAAAAGAAGTAGAGAGCAGTGACAGAGATTATTGGAAGGACAGGGGGCTGCTTGAGCTAGGGTGGTCAGGGAAAACCTTTCTGACATTGAAGCTGAGACTGAAGAATGAGGAGCCAGATATGAGATGAGCTGGGTGAAAACCATTCCAGATGGAGGGACTGGAAGTACAAAGGCCCTGAGCTACTCTGCACTCTTCTAAAGACGCCACTGCTTTATCACTGTCCTTTCGTCTTGGCTTTCGGAAACATTCTCTAACTTCACTGATGTAGGCATCTCTTATTTTTTTGTGAACTATCAATAAATTTTGTAATACCTTGATAAATTAACCACAACCACACCAGCATTTTCTATATTATTCATTTACTTAAAAACATTGGGTGCTTGGGGCCGGCCCCATGGCTTAGCGGTTAAGTGCATGCGCTCCACTACTGGCGGCCCGGGTTCGGATCCCAGGCGCGCACCGACGCACCGCTTCTCCGGCCATGCTGAGGCCGTGTCCCACATACAGCAACTAGAAGGATGTGCAACTATGACATACAACTATCTGCTGGGGCTTTGGGGGGGCGGGGAAGGAGGAGGATTGGCAATAGATGTTAGCTCAGAGCTGGTCTTCCTCAGCAAAAAGAGGAGGATTAGCACGGATGTTAGCTCAGGGCTGATCTTCCTCACCAAAAAAAAAAAAAAAAAAAAAAATGGGTGCTTAACATGTTATCAGGCACAAGAACTGTCAACACAAAGCAAAAAGAATATATGGTACCTGCCCTGGAGGAGCTCATAGGCTGGCAGGAGAGACAAGTGAGTACACAGTCAACAGCAAAACCATGTGTTAACAGCAAGAAGAGAAGTTCATAGAAGGTGCTATAAGAGCGTAGAGAAGGGGTGGCTAGCACACTGGGAAGGAAATACTTGAAACAAAGTGCTTTCACAGGCACTATCTAATTTGATCCTCATTAAGATTCTTTTAAGACACTAAGTTAGGAAGATTATGTTTCATAGATAATTGAAGCTCAGAGGGGTTACATATTTTGCCCAGTTTCACAGGACTGGCAAGTGCCCAGTGAGTATTTGAAGCTAGGTCTTATAACCAATCCAGTAAATTTATCATGCTGCCTCCATGTTATAAGCTGACAGGTACTGTCCATCCAGACAGAAAACCAAAAAAGCCACGCAATGTGTCTAGGGTCACATGGCTAGCCACAGGGCCTGAAGGAGAATCTTGTCTCCTGATCTCCAAATCAGGGGCTCTTCTGTACACCTTTCTTGTACGTCTAGAACAAGGTTTCTTAACCTACAGTCCATATATCCCCTGTAATCATATACCAAATGTTGTGTGTATTCTTCTGTGGAAAAGGTCCAAAGCTTTTATCAAATACTCAAAGGACTGAGACTTCCTAAAAGGGAAAACTGGTCTATACCACTTCCTTTTCATCTCCATTTGAGTACCAATGATGATCTATTTCTAGCTCTTGGTTTACTTTCTGGACGGACAGTGATCATTCAAAAGGAGAGTCTTCAAGATCTCACAGAGTTCTAAAAGCCAAGAAGGAGCTCTTAGGTCATAGAAGAAAATTTATTAAGAAAGAGATATTCTAACTGAAAATAAAAACCTTAGACATCCTCAGATGGACTTTTAGGTAATCAGCCCATTTATACTAGGTAGAGTGACAGCAGCTATGGTACTGTGTAGTGTAGAGATTCAATTTCTAATCAGAAGATTTTATCACTAAACAGCTGTGTGAAGCTAGAAAGGTACTCTTATTCTCTGGGCTTTGGTAGCCTCATCTGTATAACAGACACACTATCAGCTCCACACAGGGCTGTAATGTTGGTGATGCAAATAAAAGCACCTATTACAACAAATGGCATTCAGTAGATGTTCAATAAATATCATTTGAAGGTATGAACCCCAATCTTTAGATTAAATTAAAACACGAATTCTTGCTGTAATTATTTCCTCCATATTTTAAAATCTTCAATAGAAAGCTATAGTTGAAAAAAGTCATTTTTTCCAGTTACCATTATACTCTTTTACTCAGTTTATCCAGAAATTCTGGAGTCAGTAAAGGAGACAGTTAAGATTGTTGAGAAAATTCAAGTTAACACATATAAAAAAAGTCTAGTACTTGACTTTACAAATAGTAGGTATGCAACAAATGTTAGTTCCTTCTCTTCCCATCCATTCCCCTCAAACCATTCATCACTACTTCACGCTGTCTATAATTTCTCAACTACTGTTTTTGGCTCTCATTGAGCAGGATCACGAGGGTCTCAGTAGGTATTTTTCTGCCACACACACAAAAAATCTCATCTCCCTTATTTCAATCTGTCTCTTGGCTCTTAGTTAGGGCTGCCGCCTTGCACAGCCTGTCAAGCCACACATGGTGGCCCAACTGCCAGCTATAATTCTGAGATTACAGATTATGCAATCATTTTCTGACATTTCACATCTCAGTAAGACTCACACTCTGATTTGACGAATAGGTCCATATTTTCCAAATATATCATACATTTCTTCAGCTGTGATTTTGTATGGCAAATTTCTTATATACAAAATCCGGTTTACTTCAGGTGGAAGTCGAATCTAAAATGAGAAAAATGTATTGTCATTATAATAAGGGGCAGGAGTGCTACTGTTTAAAAAAAATTCTCAGTGATACATAAGAAAACAATACATAATAAAAAAAAACCCCAAGAATTATAATCTGATATTACTGAAAATGGCATGCTCTTTGGAAAAGCAACTGGGCACCGCTTTTAGGGAAGACTAGTAGACTAGTAGTAGGGACTAATAAGGGGCTCTTACACCACCCAGGCTTTCAGTTCCTACAGCTCAACGAGGACTTCCAGCCTCACTGAAAAGTCCCCAGTGCCTCAGACTTGTGTGGGGCAAGAACAAAAGGAGCTGTTCCTGTCTGCTAGACAATAAAACTCCCACTGATGACTCTTCTCAGGAACGTGTTGTATCAATGATCTCCTCTCCAGAAATTTACAGCCTTTCCCTCACCATTGGCTTTCTTCTACTCCTCAGGAGAGAAGTTGTTTATGTCCTGCCAATCCTTACACACACACAAAAATACTTATTTCGATCCCTCTTCATTCATTCAACAAATATTTACTGAGTGCCTTCTTTATGTATACAGCAGGCTAGGTATTAAGATTACACAGTGAAGGAAAAAAGACAAGGTGTCTGCTTTCCCTGAACTTATCACTTCTCTACTTATTATCCTATCTTGCTTGTTTTTTTCTTCTGTCAAGCATCAGGAAAGAGGAAGTGTGGGTTCACTGCCTCATATTCTACACTGACACTCATCAACCTATCACAGTCTAGCTTCCACCCCAGCACTCCACTCAAGTGCTTTTACTCACTAAGACCTTTTAATTGCAGCGCTCAATTCTCATCATATTTAACTGCTCTGAGCCTTCTGACACTGCTGACTATTACCTTCTTGACTATTCTTGACACTATTTCCTTGGCTTCCTCCTAACTCTCTGGCTAGTTCTTCTCAGTCTTCCTTGCCATTAAAATATGCTCTTCCACACTGTTTTATCTTTAGACTTCTTGACTCTTTGTATACTCCCCGAAACTCTGTACTCTCTTTGGTCTCTTAACCACACACATGGTTTCCATAGTAAGTTGATGATTCTCAAACATGTTATCTCCCATCCAGATTTCACTCCTGTGCTCCTTATTAACATATTTAATTACATACTGGACATTAATTTGCTTAATAACTATTTATTAAACTGGCAACTATTTCAGGAACTAAGCTGTGTTGCATAAATGGAAGAATAAGATACTTATTCCTTGCTCTCAAACTAGTAGTCGTGACAACTGATAAACAAATAAGTATAATAAAGTTTTAGATTTTATGATTCAAGATTAAGTTCAAACAGATGATCAACACTGCCAATCATAATAGACTTCTCCAGTAAATCTGCTTTCTCACTCTGCAAGACACTGTATCACACTTTGTCTTCTTTCCTCAAACCTTACCACCACCACTCCCTCTAACCTAAGTTGGGCTGTATCCTCTTGCCTGCCCATCCCAGGAGATGACCTTGGCTCTTGCTTATTGGAGAAAATAGATGTGACGAAATGGTAAGTGCCTTATATTCGTATCACTAAACCCACTAATCTACATTCAGCCACATCCACCACTTTCCCTCTCATGACTATGGCAACCTTCACCTACTCAAAACATTCACTTCTGAGTTTTACCCATCTTTGTCCTACATCATCAGTTTCTCCACTCACCTGGATCATTCCCACTGGCATACAAATACACATACTCTTTCACACAAAAACACCAAATCACACATCTTAAAAAAGATAAAAGTCAACTATCATCCAATTTCTCTACTTCCCTATTTACACGAAAACTTGTGGAAAGAGCTGTCTCCATTTTCTCAACTTCCACACTCTTTTCATCTCACTGCAACCAAGTTTTCATCCACTGAAATGATCATCATCAAGGTTACCAAAATTCTCCATCTCGCCATGTCTAATTATCTGTCTCCATCATGCTATACCTCTCAGCATCCTACAGCTGACCACTCTCTCTTTCTTGAGACACTTTCTTTTAGGTTTCCATAATACCCCACTCCATCATTAAAATCTTATGCAAAAGGCTTTTTGTTTTATTCACGGCTGTATCCCCAAAACGGAGACTAGCGTCTGGCATATAATAGGTGTTCAATAAAATTAACTGATGAATTGTTTCCTATCTCCCAAGTCTGGTACATGGAAGGTGCTCAAAACTACGTTGAACTAAAACATTAATGAAGAATCCCAAAAGCTCCATGACCTGAGGAGAATCCCAGGCTCCAGTTGCCTGTGAACTATTAAGTTATTTACTGGGGACTCATCTATGCTATTGACTTTTGGACCTCGGAGAAGATTCTGACGCCAGGTCCTAGGTGCAGGTCAAGCAACAAAAGCTCGGGCTACTACCATCACTGACACTAGGATAAGAGACTGAAGGAACTCTCAAAAGGGGTAGGGGCGGAAAGGTGGCTCAACGAGCATATCGGTAAGGATGGGCCAGGACGGAATCCCCTGTGACAAGATAGTAAATGCTGGGCTTCTCCGCCCTGGGAACCGAGGAGGGGCGAGAACGCGTAGGTCCACGCCCCTGAGCAAGTCCAGCAGCGAAGTCCTCCCCGTCCTCGGCAGAGGCCCCGATACTCACGTTCGCCCTCTTGGCCGCTTGCATCGCCATCTTGGCGGGCTGATGAGGTTACCGCAGCAAACACTGGAATTCCTCCGACACCTCCGGAGCTCGCTCAGCTTCGAGCGCAACACGGCCTCAGACCCGGGACATCAACATCCAGGCTCCGCCGGAAGCTTTCTAACACGCCGGAACGTCGCCGTTTCACGCCGAGACGTGCTGACGTATATCCCTTTTCGAAAAGACTCCGGGGCAGAACGATCCTGAGATAAAGATGCGGCCGGAAGGTTGAAAGTCGAGGATCTAAGACGCTTCCGACCTCTGGGCCGGAAGGGGCGGGGCCTGGGCTCACGAAGGGGAGGTGTTCCGGCCGGGCGGCCCTGAGCACAGGAAGCTGGCTGGAGGGGGCGGGGCCTGAGGAGAGCGCGGCGAGGTGTGGCTACCCCAGGTGAGTTGCGGGAGAGGGCAGGGCCTGGCGTGGGCTCCGGGGCTGCGGCGCGTCTGGAGGACGCGTGGGTGGCCAGGGCTCTGGCAGCGCGCAAAGCGGAGCCTACAGGGTCCCGACTGGTTGTTTGGCGGCCGACGCTGTACCCATGCCCGGAGCGCCCGGCCCTGGCGCAGCCCCTGAAGTGGAGCATCAGCTGATCGGGCCTCTCCTGTAAACCCCGCGGCGACGCCCGCCCCGACGCCCACCTCACCCCCGCCCCGGCGGCCTCAGTCCGCGCGCTGGGGCCGTCCATAGTGAGCCGGCCGCCTGTCAAATCCATTCTCTTTATTTCCTTAGACCGGCTATACACGGCTCACGTGACAAGGCCGGGGGAGGACCGGTGGGTTACACGCGGGCCCGGAGTAACACCCGGTCTCTTGCCTGCGTACGGTGAATCTCCAAGTTTGCTCTGGGAAGGCTTGAGATAGCCGTGTCCTGTGCTGTCCGTGCCCCCTCCTCCTTCAGTGGGGCAGCTCCAGGACGATTTTGCCCACGTTCTTGTTAGTCTCCATGTACACATGGGCTTCTTGGATTTCAGTCACGGGGCAGATTCTGTCCAGAACCGGCAGCAGACGTTGGGGGCCCTCGGTGGAGAAGTGGGGCAGAATTTGTTCTGTGAAAGCCTTCACCAGCGTTTGCTTGTACTGAGATAAGGAAAAGGAGACCATCAGCCTGGACAGAGGCCTTCCCCATCCTGCTTAGCCTTTGTGCTCTGAAACGTGTACACATCTGAAAAGCACACAGGGGACTAACCACTTCACTATCAGCACGTGTGTGCATGTCTCCACTTGTGTAACCTCTGTTCCGGACCAGACTGAAGCCTACAGTAAAATAGTGGCAATGACAGCTGAAGGCTGTTTAAGTAAAGGCTTCAAGCAGGAGGAGCCACAGACAGGACTTACATAGGCTTAGTTCAAAAGGGATGCTTAAGCTCTGCTATCCCCCAGCAGGTGTGAAATCCTATTTTGGGAAACACTCCCAAAGCTGGTGCCTGCTAGAATGCCATACAGCAATTTCAGGAACATATCTGCTGAAGGTAGAGGCTTACTAACCTTACTTACCTAAGAGGGTTGCTTAGCACACTGAGAGGAGTTCTGCCTTTGAAAACAAAGTCTTGGAACTATTAGAAATACTTCCTAATGTGGTCAATGCTTTGTTCATTCTGTTAGAAAGTTTAAGTAATATATGAAGTATTAGCTACCCTCTTTCCAAGATGTTGAGGCTTCTATTGACCAATTTTAATTAGTTCTGTGAAAATGGGTTACCCATTTATCCAGAAGGGGGCAGGTTTCTACATAGCTCCCTAACTTAAGATGTGACAGATCATCCTTTCTCTGGGTTATATAAATGAATCACACTTTCCTGGATAATAGTTAAATCACATGTTTTTTTTCACTCATCACTCACCTTTTTGTCCCTAGATCTCAGCAGACTGGTGATCAGACTTCCTCGTTTAGCAAGCAGCTTTGAAAAGAGAGGCCCACTGATGTCAGCTCCTCCCATCAGACCATAGAGAACCCAGCGACCATCAAGAGCCAGGCACTTGACATTTTTCTCCCAGTAGGATCCACCTATGCAGTCTAGAATAAGGTTGACTCCAGCGCCTTACACATGAAACACAGATTTGTAATGCTAGTCAGACACAGAAAGCTTGGTGCAAAATAAGATTCTATGGTATATTTGTGGATGTATGGGTATAAATAAATACAAGTGCAAGTGGTAAATCTATAGGTGGGAATTAGAAACATTGCTCATAGAAACATTGTTGTAAATAGAGTTTAGGGAGCTGAACTCTTATCATCCATGTGTGCTCTGGTTCATCTTTTATGATCCCTAGCCACAGCAAGAGGGAAATGGGGCAACACCAAGATCTGGTATTTCCCCTGACCCCCACATAAGTAGAGACCCCACTGGCACCCAGGCATGAGTGAGAACAAAACAGGGGAGATCCCTCTAAGCTACAGGGCAGGCTAGTTGTTCACATCTAAGTTATGAAGTGTCTGCACTGGGTTGTCTGAATCGTAGCTTTGCTAGCTTTGGTTTCATCTCTCTTTTTCGACTTATGTGGAAAAATGGAAAGGGATGAGCCACAAATATACAGATTTGGCTTTTGAATACAGAAGCATGCACATCTACTCACTCATTTAGGGAGCTACCACCCCAACCCTACTGTGACCAGCTCCCAGTTGGTGTCTGCCCCACGCCTCCTGTTAATTCACGGTAGAGTGGCTGGTTGGGAAGAAGAGGTGCTGGGTAATTCCAAGCCAACTCTGTGTGATTATCTAGTTTCTAAGATGTGTATAAATAATATTACTTACAAGAATGCCCACAGAAACCATTTTAGTCCTAAATACTGCCTGCCTGTCTCCAGTGGTCAAACACCAGAGTACTAGAATTTGGCCAGAGCAGCTGTTGTGCATTTAGCAGAGGCAAGACAGATCCAGAGCACTGGCAACCTTGAGGCTGGTGAGAATTTTATTTAATCATCTCTGAAATTTCTGCTGAGCTGCAGAAACTGTTGTTTACCTTTGGTGAATTTCAGTGTCGCTTCAGAAAAATCCTCTTCTTTGTAATTGAATCCAGCAGCTGCTCCAAGCTTTTCTGCTATTTGAAGCTTGTGCTGGGAGCCAGCTGTGACTAGAGGAGTAGCTCCTGCCATCCGGGTGAGCTGGATGGCAGCTGTGCCCACACCACTTGCTCCTGCGTGGATTAGCACAGATTCTCCAGCCTGAATGTTTCCTGTGACAGAAAGTACAGGAACCATTCTCTTTACTTTGCAACTGCTACATGTTCTCCACACAGGCATATTCTACCATGATCACCTGGCCCTGGGACCACCAAATGCCAAATCTCTTGCTCTTAAGAGAATGTATTGACAGTTCTTTTTTTGTCTTACTGCTTCTGGTCAAAGTGGGAAATAACCTTTTGAAACACTTATTAGCAGACACATCCATAATCTCTGGTTTACCTATGAAATAATACCAAACCACACATCTCTGACCTATACCCAGATAAGTAAGAATAACCTTCATTCCCACTGTCACCACCTGGAACCAGTCCCTCTTCAGTCTGACACTGGCCTCTAGCTAGTCTCACTCATCCAGGTACCATGCACAGCCACCAGGCTCCTCCTCCTAAAATGGAGCTTTCATTATGTCACTTTCTCCTCAAAATGTAAAGTGATTTTCAACTGGCTTTTGCATCAAGTCCAGACAGCTTGCCATTCAAGGCCACCACAATCTAGTCCCAGCCTCATCTTTCATAAACGATAATTGTCATCCTTCACTTCTGAGTGGAGTAGCTGATCTCACTTTGACACTCTTTCTTAGGCCACTTTGGCCTGCCTTCTCTCCATCACAACTCCACCTACCTTCTCTTCCAGAAAGCCTTCTCTGACCACCCTTGCCCACACCAAATTTTCCCATCTTGAGCTTCTATTGTAGTCAGAGACAGGGCCACCCTTACGAACTCTATGGTTGTCTAATTCTTGAGTATGTGTTGTCTTCTCAATTACACTGAGCTCCCTAAAGGCAGGGACCAAGTCTTCTTAGGCTCCTCATGTGAGCTCTTGGCTGGCCTCAGTGGGATTGGGGAAGAATAAAAGAGTTGATTGAATGGCCCCTTTCTGCTGCACTAGGGCTCCCAGAGAGAAGCTCACCATGACTTTGAGAAGCTGGGACTACTGCTGGGCCTACACTGTGATGATGTGTACAGGCCTTCAATCTAGTGCTTTCCAGGCCTTCTATCTGCTAAGCATGATTTTCACCTCAACATCAAGCCATTGCTAACATGGTATGAGGACCTGATACTACTGGTGGTATATATATAGTAGGGTAAGGTGCTGGGTCTGGGTGTGGCTTGGTGGCCAGGCCAAAATTGCCCTGGACAACTGCTGGATTTTGAGGTGGCTGAGTCATGAAGGAACTGAGCCACACTGTATGGAGTGAGCGTGGGGGGGGGCCTCCTCACCTATGAGATGTAACAGCTGGAAGGCAGTGAGCCAGGCCTCTGGGATGGCTGCAGCCTGGGGCAGGGTCAGTCCTGCTGGGATGGGCATGAGGAGCCCTTCAGGGACAGTGACATATTGAGCCTGGCCCCCGCCGGGCAGCAGAACCATGGCTGGGTCCCCGATCTTCCAGTGCCCCTGGCAGCCAGGCCCCAGCTCTGCCACGTGTCCAGATGCTTCAAGTCCCAAAATGCTGCTGGCTCCTGGGGGTGGGTCATACTGGCCTTGTCTCTGCAGAGAGAGGGGTGCAGTCAGTGGTGATCATGATCAGAAATCTGTGTGTCACCATTCCTGGCCCTCTTTTTATCAGACAGAAAATTCAGGATAAAGTCAAGTTTTATAAGGAAAAGAGAGAGGAGAGGTAATTTGTTTTATGCAAATAAGAGACTGTAGGTCACATAATCAGTAGATGTCATAATTGGTAGAGTTCTTACCTATTTAGTTCATATAAACTTCTTGTTTTACAAATGGAGAAACTGAGACCTGGGCAGAGAAATGCCTTGTCCAAGGTCTCAAAGTAAATTAGTAGCAGGACTGGGAACAAAACTGTTCACTCCTTAATGGTAGTTCTCATATATCAAGTGCCAGGCTCTGTACTCACTCATCCCAGTCCTCAGAAGCTCTGACCAGAGGCTTTAGGCCAGAGGGACTGAACTAGGGATTGTGCATCAGAACACTTCAGGAGCTTTTTCAGTGTGCACACGCCTGAGTCCTGGTCATGCTTATTTTGAAAAAGTACCCCAGGTGATTCTGGTGCACATTTCTCAATTACCCCACCAATGCAGCTGGCCCAGTTTAGCGCACCAAGTAGCAGACAGAAGAAAATTGTTAGAGTACTTCCCCCTGCCAGCTCTGGGACCTCAGAGTGGAAACAGTGCAAACTTTGGAGCCACTAAGACCTCAATTTGAGTCATAGCTCCCCCTATTACTAGTATTGTGGCCTTGGGGTATTGCTTAACCTCTCTGACCCTCAGTCTCTTTATCTGTAGAATAACAATGATGAACAAGGTTGCCTGAGGAGTAAATGAGATACAGCAAGGCCTAACACACACACTCCCTCAACAAATGGTAGTTCCCTTCTTATCTGGAAGTCTGAGCAGACCATGGATTAACACAGGGTGGATTCTGCTTTGCAAATACCCCTGTATTTTGTGTAAACAGGAGGCTAAATGGTTCTGCCTTAGAACCCCCAGGACACACTCTGCACACACTTCATGATGAGTGTTACTGGCAGTGTCCCAGGTCATTCCTTCATCTGTCTGGTGAATGTTTATCGAAGGCCCTGGAGTCCTGCCCTGTCCCAGCCACTGCTTGACCCCCTGGGTACCTGGAGTAAGTCCGCCCTGTTCAGGGCGCTGGCCGCCACCTTCAGGAGGACTTCACCCTCTCCTGGGCTCGGCTTGTCCACCTCCTTCACGTAGAGGTTTTCTGGTCCTCCTGGCTTGTCAAAGTGCACAGCTAACATGTTCTCTGAAGACACAGGGTAGAGAAGGGGAGGAAGGGTGAGGTTCTTTGAGGAGCGCAGCGCCCCCTGCCGGCCAGCGGCCTTGGTCGGTCTGCGGGAAGTCTGGCCCCCCCACCTTGCCCCTGCCCCCGCCCCCGCGCTTGTTCCTCCGACGTCCCTGCAGCTTCCAGACAGACCCCACAAGGAGGACACAGATTGGGACAGCGTGAAGTGGGCTTGGATGCAGCGGAGCAGGAAAACACTGAAGAGCATGAGGCAAATTACACTCCCTCTGAGTTGGGATCCCCCACCTGGCCCTGTTCGCCGGCGTACGTGTGAGTTACTCGCTCGGCCAGGCCTTTCCGCTGCTCCAGGTCCTGGCGCGGTCCTGCGCTCCTTGCGGGTCCTTGGAGCAGAACTGCGGAGTCCTGGGACTGCTTGGGCCGCGACAGCAGCGGCCGGCTGTACTCTGAGCAGCCCAGGGGGTGGGGCCGACCAGAGCCAACCCTCCCCCTCTTCTCTCTCCTCCTCCCCCTCTAAAGCTACTGACAGCAAATCAGATTTTCTTTTCCTTTGAGCCTCTAGAAACTACTCTTTCTTTCGGTTTGGCTTGAAACGCGGTTCCACCTCTCACTCTGAGAAGAGAAAACTTCCCTCTCTCTAAGAAACTAGACCCGGACTCTTGGCGGGCGATCCGCCCGTTGCCCAGTCGGGCCATCCGCCGGTTGCCCAGTCGGGCCAGCCTTTTAGCCCATTTATGCGCAGGTTTTGCATCCTGCCCTTCCTGTGGGCAGGCATCTCGCGTAGCGGGGGCAGGCAGGGTGCTGCTGAGAGAAAAGAGAGGAGCATTACTAGAAGAGAGAAGGTGAAAAGCAGTCTTGGGATCCTTGTCGCTTGACATACCTGGGGATGAGAGAGAGGCCGCTGGAAGATGCTGCCCATTGAGGCAATTTTGACTGGTTAAAAGGCTACATCAGGGTTTCCGAACTTTGGCACTCTTGATGCTTTGGAATAGATCCTTCTTTGTTGTGAAAGACTGCCCTACTGTCTGCAGGATGTTTAAAGACTGTGGGATGTTTGGCAGCATCCCTAGTCTCCACCCAGTAGATACCAATAACCCCCCCATCCACTGATGACAATAAAAAATGTCTCCAAATGTTGCCAGATATCACCTGGGAAGCAAAATTGCCCCCGGTTAAAAAACAGTGGGTTAGAAGAATACACATATATGTGCACCTGTACAAAAACAAGATAGATAACATCTTTTTGCAGTGCCTTATAATTTATTACCTCTTCACATGCATTCTCTTATTTGGTCTCTGTAACACTTTACTAAAAAGGGACTGAGATATACAAAGATTAATTT